>NC_037337.1:74735887-75038918 GCF_002263795.3 Bos taurus | reverse complement strand
GAACAGTGGAGTGGGTTGCCATTTCCTTCTCCAATGCATGAAAGTGAAAAGGGAAAGTAAAGTCGCTCAGTCGTGCCTAACTCTTAGCGACCCCATGGACTGCAGCCTACCAGGCTCCTCTGTCCATGGGATTTTCCAGGCAAGAGTACTGGAGTGGGTTGCCATTGCCTTGTGCTGGCCAAAGTCACATCCTCATGGTGTCTGTGATTTGAATCATCAATGACAAGATAGTTGTGGATAAAAACTTTGAGAACTCTGCCCTGGTGTTGCACCTTCTACCAATCTGGCAGGAAGGCAGTCTGAGGAGATTGTGGAGTAGGAGTGTGGACTCATAGTGAATTTCTGCAGGAGACAGTGTGTGATGTCACATGTGAGAGATGTTTGCACCACATGCCCCAAGGAGTGTGTCTGCCATGGTCCAGATATGCTCTTGTGCTCATATGGCTTATAGGTTCCATCTATGAGCTTGTTGAAGCTTGTCTGTTGCCACCTGTGCTTCATCTAAGGGGTATGGAACCTGCTAGAAGGATCTTTCTTAATGAACCAGCTTCTTGACTTGTAGATTGTCTCGCCAGCTCTGTTGTGTGACTTCACAGTGTGAATTCCACCCAGGATGCATGTTTTCAGACTTTTCTAAGCCAGCAATACTTTCTTTCATAACTAAAAAGGATTTTTATTTTTCATTTAACACTTAAGATGTTTAACTATGTTTTAGGATAGGGAGGGAAAAG
Organism: Bos taurus; assembly: GCF_002263795.3. Lineage (NCBI taxonomy): Eukaryota > Metazoa > Chordata > Mammalia > Artiodactyla > Bovidae > Bos > Bos taurus. The sequence goes on along the minus strand of NC_037337.1, from coordinate 75,038,187 downwards.
GAGTAACTCATCCACATCACTTCTGACACTGTGCTGACTGTTCATTCTTTTTATAATCCTATTTTTTTCTTATTTCTAATTTTTTTGTAGCCTAATTTTGAAATAATTGCAAACTTAATGAAAAGTTGTAAAAGTTATCAGCACATGAAGTTTGGCATATATCAAGGTTTTCTATCTTATTGAGTAAGTTAATTAGGTTTTCTGTATCTTTACTTATTTTTTTTCCTCTTGATCTATACTGGAACTGAGAGTGACGTGTTATTTTATTATTAATGTGTTGTATCTATGTCTCTTTGTATTTCCCATAGTTTGCTATTTATACTGTTTATTACTGTGTTATTTGGTACACAGATATTTGTAACTACTATATCTTCAGCTGAATTGTGACTTTTAGCATTGAACTCTTTTCTATTATATCACAACCCTTGTAAGGGTCAGACAGAAACAGCATCCCCTCCCCCATCTGCATATACCTCAGAAAAATGGATTTGTCTAAGTTGATCTGATAGGAGAAATAAGTAGGCCTTGCTCTCTCTTATGCTGATTTATTTGCCAGTTGAAAAGTAGAGGTGAGGTCATTTTAAAATTAATTAAAATCTCTGAATCCAAAAACCAGGTGCAGTTCATTCCCTTGGATCTTTGCCTCTCAACGGTCTCTTGGTAGCTCCATAATTCTTTAGGGTGTCAAAAGTGTTAAGGTGTTTAATGAATAAGTTCTGAAGCAGAACTAATTAATGGAAAGATAAAAATATAGTCAATAAATACCTTCTCTTTTAACATGGAGAGGTGGCTTCAAGATGTTTTCTAAATAGGGCACATGAAGATAATTGCAGTTCATGTCTTTTTCTAAATTGAAGTTCTTTCAGTTCTTACACCTCCACTTTTTTTTCTTTTGACCTTCCCACTTTTTATAAAACACAAAGAATTCCAAATTAAGTTCATGATGCATACATAATATTGTATGTGCTTTAATATCTTCTTGCATTTTTGTTTTTACCCTGTAATTACTTAATGTGAACAGATTTATTGGTATGCCTAAAATAGCCAGGTTACTTTTAAGTGTCTGACAAAGTATACTGTACCTTATAGAGACTATACAAATGTCATTTCCCCACTAACTTTAGACCCATCTTGTAAAATAGTTGATTTGCTGCATTCACATTTTGACTTTTCTCTTTTCACTGATTATTAAAATCATATGGTTAGAATTATTAATCTAAGGCAATCTATATCTAAGTCTGTTAACTGTAACTTTAAGTTCCCAAGAGAACCATGCTTATTTATGTGGAGTTTAAATAGAGGCCTAGATGTTTTTTTTTTTTTTTTTCTTGTTTCATACATGATATTTTACATGTTTCAATGCCATTTTCCCAAATCTTCCCACCCTCTCCCTCTCCCATAGAGTCCATTGAAGGAAGAAGGCATAAGAGAAGACGAAAGAGACAGAATTAAATGAACTTAATAAAATAAAATGGCTTCCCAGGTGGCACAGTGATAAAGAATCTGCCTCCAATACAGGAGACATACGTTCAATCTCTGGGTGAGGAAGATCCCCTGGAGTAGTAAATGGCAACCTGACTGAAGTATCCTTGCCTGGAAAACTCCATGGACTTAGGAACCTGGTGGTCTATAGTCCATGGAGTCCACAGAGAGTTGAGCAAGACTGAGCGCACACACACAACACAACACAGCAATATGAAAACTGTAATTTCTATTACCTGGGTAAAGACTCCATTTTAATTAGAATCGTTATTTAGAATCAGTTCATCTCTTATAAACATTTGTCAATTATCAAAGAAAACATGAATTCTTCAAAGAATTTGAAAATTTCTCTCAAAGAAAACATAAGAACTCAAAATCTGCTTCTTATTTTTATCCCCCGCCCACCCCCCCAAAAAAAACCCCAGAAACCTGAGATGTGAATGAATAATATTCTTCTATTTTGAGAATCTGTGAAAATGTTACTTTAGTGTTGTGGCTTAGATTTCTTCCCATATACTTGTTGAAAGTCAAGTGTTTCACACTTAAATTCTTTAAAGGGCTTTTCCCAAGCTCCAGAAAATTATTTTCCTTTGTATCCACATTTCTTTGTTTTGAGATGCTGTACTGTGAACCAGGTATATTTGCTCTACATATTGTGATGATGATGAGCTTAGTTAATTTAGACATTTTTATGAAAGTAAACCAGTTATTTGCTTTAAAAAACTCATGCCTGTCTTCTTTTAAATTTTCTAAGTAGTGAGTAAAACATTGTTTGTCTATAGCTTATGTTATACACTTTAGAATTCCTCAGTATGTAGATTTTAGGGTAAAATATAGTCTATTATCTGGTAATTTAGACTTAGGGGGTTCTGTGCTGCCTTAGCAGTAAAAAAAAAAAAAAAAAAGAAGAAGAAAAGAAAGGAAAAAAGTCCTGCTGCCAGTGCTGGATACCTGGGTTTGATCTCTGGGTTGGGAAGATATCGAGGAGAAGGAAATGGCAACTCACTCCACTATTCTTGCCTAAGAAATCCCATGAACAGAGGAACCTGGTGGGCTACAGTCCATGGGGTCACCAAGAGTTGGACATGACTTAGTGACTAAACAACAAAACAAAGTTTAGACTTAACTTCACACCCTTTCCCTGCTATCCTTCAAAACTGATCTTGTTCATTCTATTTTCTTGGTGTCTCTTTAACCTATACGTAATGTACTTTCTATGGAGGGCCACCCAAGATGGATGGGTCATGGTGGGGATTTCTGACAAAATGAGGTCTACTGGAGAAGGGAATGGCAAACCACTTCAGTATTATTGCCTTGAGTACCCCATGAACAGTATGAAAAGGCAAAAAGATGGGACACTGAAAGATGAACTCCCCAGGTTGGTAGTTGCCCAATATACTACTGGAGATCAGTGGAGAAATAACTCCAGAAAGAATGAAGAGATGGAGCCAAAGCAAAAACAACACCCAGGTGTGGTAGTGACTGGTGATGGAAGCAAGGTCCGATGCTGTAAAGAGCAATATTGCATAGGAACCTGAAATGTTAGGTCCATGAATCAAGGCAAAATGGAAGTGGTCAAACAGGAGATGGCAAGAGTGAATGTCAACATTTTAGGAATCAGTGAATTAAAATGGACTGGAATGGGTGAATTTAACTCAGATGACCATTATATCTACTACTGTGGGCAAGAATCCCTTAGAAGAAATGGAGTAGCCATCATAGTCAACAAAAGAGTCTATAAATGCAGTATTTGGATGCAATCTCAAAAAACAACAGAATGATCTCTGTTCCTTCCCAAGGCAAACCATTCAATATCATGGTAATGCAAGTCTATGCGCCGATCAGTAATGCTGAAGAAGCTGAGGTTGAATGGTTCTATGAAGACCTGCAAGACCTTCTAGAACTAACACCCAAAAAAGATGTCCTTTTCATTATAGGGGACTGGAACACAAAAGTAGGAAGTCAAGAAACACCTGGAGTAACAGGCAAATTTGACCTTTGAGTACAGAATGAAGCAGGGCAAAGGCTAATAGAGTTTTGCCAAGAGAACACACTGGTCATAGCAAACACCCTCTTCCAAAAACACAAGAGAAGACTCTACACATAGACATCACCAGATGGTCAACACTGAAATCAGATTGATTATATTCTTTGCAGCCAAAGATGGAGAAGCTCTATACAGTCAGAAAAAACAAGACTGGGAGCTGACTGTGGCTCAGATCATGAACTCCTTATTGCCAAATTCAGACTTAAATTGAAGAAAGTATGAAAAACCACTGGGCCATTCAAGTATGACCTAAATCAAATCCCTAACAATTATACAGTGGAAGTGAGAAATAGATTTAAGGGACTAGATCTGATAGACAGAATTCCTGATGAACTATGGACAGAGGCTCGTGACATTGTACAGGAGACAGGGATCAAGATCATTCCCAAGAAAAAGAAATGCAAAAAACCAAAATGGCTGTCTGAGGAGGCCTTACAAATAGCTGTGAAAAGAAGAGAAGCAAAAGGCAAAGGAGAAAAGGAGAGATATACCCATTTGAATGCAGAGTTCCAAAGAATAGCAAGGAGAGATTAGAAAGCCTTCCTCAGTGATCAATGCAAAGAAATAGAGGAAAACAACAGAATGGGAAAGACTAGAGATCTCTTCAAGAAAATTAGAGATACAAAGGGAACATTTCATGCAAAGATGGGCTCGGTAAAGGGCAGAAATGGTATGGACCTAACAGAAGCAGAAGATATTAAGAAGAGGTGGCAAGAATACACAGAAGAACTGTACAAAAAAGATCTTCACAATCCATATAATCACCATGATGTAATCACTCACCTAGAGCCAGACATCCTGGAATGTGAAGTCATGTAGGCCTTAGGAAGCATCACTGTAAACACAGCTAGCAGAGGTGATGGAATTACAGTTGAGCTATTTCAAATCCTAAAGGATGATGCTGTGAAAGTGCTACACACAATATGTCAGCAAATTTGGACTGGAATGGGTGAATTCAGCAGTGGCCGCAAGACTGAAAAAGGTCAGTTTTCATTCCAACTCCATAGAAAGGCAATGCCAAAGAATGCTCAAACTACCACACAATTGCACTCATCTCACATGCTAGTAAAGGATTGCTCAAAATTCTCCAAGCCAGGCTTCAACAATATGTGACCCATGAACTTCCAGGTGTACAAGCTGGTTTTAGAAAAGGCAGAGGAACCAGAGATCAAATTGCCAACATCTGCTGGATCATCAAAAAAAGGCCCGAGAGTTCCAGAAAAACATCTATTTCTGCTTTATTGGCTATGCCAAAGCCTTTGACTGTGTGGATCACAACAAACTGTGGAAAATTCTGAAAGAGATGGGAATACAAGACCACCTGACCTGCCTTTTGAGAAACCTATATGCAGGTCAGGAGGCAACAGTTAGAACTGGACATGGAACAACAGACTGGTTCCAAATAAGAAAAGGAATACTTCAAGGCTGTATACTATCACCATGCTTATTTAAATTATATGCAGAGGATATCATGAGAAACGCTGGGCAGGAGGAAGTACAAGCTGGAATCAAGATTGCTGGGAGAAATATCAATAACCTCAGATATGCAGATGACACCACCCTTATGGCAGAAATTAAAGAAGAACTAAAAAGCCTCTTATGAAAGTGAAAGAGGAGAGTGAAAAAGTTGCCTAAAACTGAACATTCCAAAATCTAAGATCATGGCATCTGGTCCCATCACCTCATGGCAAATAGATGGATAAACTGTGGAAACAGTGGCAGACTTTATTTTTGGGGCTCCAAAATCACTGCAGTCATAAAACAGGAGAGATAAGAAAGCCTTCCTCAGTGATCAATGCAAAGAAATAGAGGAAAACAACAGAATGGGAAAGACTAGAGATCTCTTCAAGAAAATTAGAGATACCAAGGGAACATTTCATGCAAAGATGGGCTCGGTAAAGGGCAGAAATGGTATGGACCTAACAGAAGCAGAAGATATTAAGAAGAGGTGGCAAGAATACACAGAAGAACTGTACAAAAAAGATCTTCATGATCCAGATAATCACCATGATGTGATCACTCACCTAGAGCCAGACATCCTGGAATGTGAAGTCAAGTGGGCCTTCAAAGCATCACTATGAACAAAGCTAGTGGAGGTGATAGAATTCCAGTTGAGCTGTTTCAAATCCTGAAAGATGAAGCTGTGAAAGTGCTGCACTCAATATGCCGGCAAATTTGGAAAACTCAGCAGTGGCCACAGGACTGGAAAAGGTCAGTTTTCATTCCAATCCCAAAGAAAGGCAATGCCAACGAATGCTCAAACTACTGCACAATTGCACTCATCTCACATGCTAGTAAAGTAATGCTCAAAATTCTCCAAGCCAGGCTTCAGCAATATGTGAACCGTGAACTTCGAGGTGTCCAAGCTGGTTTTAGAAAAGGCAGAGGAACCAGAGATCAAATTGCCAACATCCTCTGGATCATGGAAAAAGCAAGAGAGTTCCAGAAAAACATCTATTTCTGCTTTATTGTCTATGCTAAAGCCTTTGACTGTGTGGTATTGGAGAAGACTCCTGAGAGTCCCTTGGACTGAAAGGAGATCCAGCCAGTCTGTGCTAAAGGAAATCAGTCCTGGGTGTTCATTGGAAGGACTGATGTTGAAGCTGAAACTCCAATACTTTGGCCACCTGATGGGAAGAGGTGACTCATTTGAAAAGACCCAGATGCTGGGAAAGATTGAGGACAGGAAGAGAAGGGGACAACAGAGGATGAGATGGTTGGATGGCATCACTGACTCAGTGGACTTGAATTTGAGCAAACTTTGGGAGTTGGTGATGGACAGGGAGGCCTGGCATGCTGCAGTCCATGGGGTCGCAAAAAGTCAGACATGACTGAGCAACTGAACTGAACTGCACTGCTCTTGGAAGAAAAGCTATGACCAACTGCAAGAGCAGATTACAAAGTAGAGACATTACTTTGCCAACAAAGGTCCATCTAGTCAAAGCTATGGTTTTTCCAGTAGTCATGTATGGATGTGAGAGTTGGACTGAAAGCTGTCACCGAAGAATTGATGCTTTTGAATTGTGGTGTTTGGAGAAGACACGTAAGGGTTCTTTAGACTGCAGATTCAAAGCAGTCGATCTTAAAATGAAATCAGTCCTGAATATTCATTGGAAAGACTGATGCTTTGGCCACCTGAAACGAAGAACTGACTCATTTGAAAAGACCCTGACACTGGGAAAGACTGAAGGCAGGAGGAGTAGGGGACATCAGAGGATGAGATGGTTGTATGATATCACTGATTCGATGGACATGGGTTTGATTCAGCTCTGGGAGTTGGTGATAGACAGGGAAGCCTGGAGTGCTGCAGTCCATGGGGTTGCAGATTCGCACATGACTGAGTGACTGAACTGAACTGAATGTCCTTTCCCATGACCTCTGCTCTTAATATTTTGGTTCTGGGTCATGGCTACCATCTGAAAGTCCTATCTGTTTGCTATCTGTTGTCAACTTGAATCCAATTCTATGTTATGCTGTCATCAGAATAATTTTTCTAAAATATAAAATATCTTTTTAGTTTTAGTTAGGATTGGCTTTTTAGCCCCTTTAGGATAAAAACATGACTTTTAGCCTGGACTGTGAGGCCGTTTCGGTTCAGGTCTGTGCCCTGCTTTCCAGCCTGATTTGTGCCATTCCCTATTCCTACTCTCTTTTCACCATATTGAATTACAGGAAATTTTCTAAGCACCAAGCTCTCTCTTCCTGGCAAGCTATTGCATACACTGCTTCTTTGTTTAAAACATCTTTTCTCCTCTTTTTGTCTGACTCTTGCTTCTTCATCTTCTTTTACTCTCTCCCTTTTTTCCCTGGTCTGGACTAAATACCTCTATTCTGGGCTTCCATTACATGCCTAGGGTTCTTCATCTGTCTTTTACTTGTTTATTCTTCTACTGTGTTGTGAGTACTTGAAAGGTCTTACTCATTTTTGTCTCTGTGTCATATGCGATAAGGACCTCTTTAATAGGTTCTCAGATAGCATATTGAAAAGCAGAGACATTACTTTGCCAACAAAGATCCATCTAGTCAAGGCTATGGTTTTTCCAATGGTCATGTATGGATGTAAGAGTTGGACTGTGAAGGAAGCTGAGTGCGAAGAGTTGATGCTTTTGAACTGTGGTGTTGGAGAAGACTCTTGAGAGTCCCTTGGACTGCAAGGAGATCCAACCAATCCATCCTGAAGGAGATCAGCCCTGGGATTTCTTTGGAAGGAATGATGCTAAAGCTGAAACTCCAGTACACCTCATGCGAAGAATTGACTCATTGGAAAAGACTCTGATGCTGGGAGGGATTGGGGGCAGGAGGAGAAGGGGACGACAGAGGTTGAGATGACTGGATGGCATCACTGACTCAATGGACGTGAGTCTCAGTGAACTCTGGGAGTTGGTAATGGACAGGGAGGCCTGGTGTGCTGCAATTCATGGGGTCGCAAAGAGTCGGACACGACTGAGCAACTGAACTGAACTGAAAGGTTAGGAGAAGGCAAGGGCAACACACTCCAGTACTCTTGCCTGGAAAATCCCATGGGCGAGGAGCCTGGTAGGCTACAGTCCATGGGGTTGCGAAGAGTCGAACACGACTGAGCGACTTCACTTTGACTTTTCACTTTCATGCATTGGAGAAGGAAATGGCAACCCACTCCAGTATTCTTGCCTGGAGAATCCCATGGACGGAGGAGCCTGGTGGGTTATAGTCCATGGGGTCGCAAAGAGTGGGACACGACTGAGTGACTTCACTTTACAGTTGTTTTTTTTTTTTTTACTCAGGTGCAAGATGTTTAATCAGCTACTAAATGCCTACAAATATGGCCCTCCTCCAAGAGACTAGTTTACCCCATAAAGGTGTTTAGGTCTGAGGAGAACTGACATGAGCCCTCAGAACATAAGATGAGGATATTAAGTTCTGTCTTTCATGTGGGTATTGGAAAATTTCAGAGTCCATCTAGTTGGTAGGTATTAGTGTGGAGGAGGCATCATGATCGCAAGAATGGCTACAAATCTTTTCAGTTTCTTCCATGAAGATGTGGAGTCTATTTTTCCACTCCTTAAACTTGTACTGGTCTTGTGACTTGTCTCGGTTCCTATGCTTAATCCTCCACTCTTCCCTTAAGTGCTAGCAGTTTCTGGATAGAGTTGGAAGGCTTGTCTTTCTTTTCTCATTGCTCTTCTGTTTTCCTGAAGTCATGGCATCCATGTATAGAAAGCTTCATCTTTATTTTTCTAGATTCCTTATACCTGCCTACATATCAATGTCTTGCTCCCACTGTGCTCCTCTACTCTGCCTTCCCTTAGCCAAGCCCATTATTTCATATTTTGTCAAAAAGTATCAAGTGTGCTTTTGTCTTTAAGAAATTGAAAGTTTAACTAATTACAAGTTTAATCAGTTGGTTTTGTTTTGTCACTAAGGAGATCAAAGCTAGTAAATTGTAGGTGTTGGTTGACTTGCTCTGTGAATGGCATTGAGAAGTCAGTCTTCTTTTTGGTATATGGAGGTGGAGGTGTTAGTGAGTAGGTGCACGTCAAAACTACTAGAATTTTTTAATTTGTAAACAAAAAAACAGGTTCATAAAGTATAACACATATAACCTAATGAAGCTCTGTAGTTCAAAGATCCTGTAATGGTTTCACAGGTCAAGTGAAAGACCTTTTACAATCTCCATCCACCCGGGAGAAGTTACACCTTGTGATCCATTCTAAACACCAAGTTTAATTCACCTATTTCTGAATTTGATCTATCATTTAAATCTACAAGTTCCTCCTTTACCCCTTTCTTTATAATTATTTGCTGAAGACCCTGAGCCCTTTGTCCTGCAGAGTTCCCACAGTCTGGACTCTGCTGATTGTATCCTGACTGTCATTTAGCAGGTTTCTCCATCCTCTCTATTTCCTGTCAACTAGCAGCTGGATCCAGAGGCCTGATCAGACTTAGGTTCAATCCCTTCGCAAGATTATAAGTGGGTCAGTGTTCTTTCATCAGATGACACATATTTTTGTCTCTAGCTGTATTTTTTTTTTTTGTTAGCAACTGTCAATACTCAATGCCTAGCTCCATTAACTCATTGGAAGTTGCAAAAGGGAAGTATTCTAGTTTATATTTTTGTTTTTGATTGGAATGCTTTTATAGAGAGTTACCTCTCAACTACTATTTGGTTACCCAGTATGCAGTTCACAGGAGAAGGAAATGGCAACCCACTTCAGTATTCTTGCCTGGAGAATCCCAGGGACAGAGGAGCCTGGTGGGCTGCCGTCCATGGCAGAGTCAGACACGACTGAAGTGACTTAGCTGCAGCATGCAGTTCACATAGGGGTGACTGCACATATACTTAATATTTTTCCATTATTTACCAACTTTTAAGATAGCCAGTTGGTTTCTTGTCCTTTAAGGGTACCTAGATAGTTCCTTAAAAATATCTTTATGCACTAATGAATTTAAACAAATGATGAATTTTAGTGCATTACAGTTTTGACCACTATTGAAGTGCCAATTTCCTGTCTTTGCCAAGTTAGAGCCCCTTCAAGTTGGCTCCTATGTCTTTTTGATACAGTAGTCTTTGATGACTTCATTGCTATGTAGTATGAGCAGATCCTCATCTTGTATAATTCTGCCTCACACCTCAGGCATTTCTCCAAGAAGCTTGAATTCATTTTTGTGAAATTTATTTCACAGTTTTGGTCCTACAGATATTCACAGCTACTGAGTCATTGTTTCTTGGTCCATTTAATAAATAGAATGAGGAGAAAGATATATCTGTGTCTGTGTCTCTGTATATATGTGTATATATACCCATATATATATATAGATGAATAAAAATAAAATTTCTAATGAGTTAATACAGATTATATTTAACTAAAATTCAGTATACTAGGGCTTTATTTATTCGCTTCTATATTACATCTTCAACTACTTCTTCCATATTTGAGACTGCTGGGGATGATCAAATTAAAGTATTGCATAAATGTTCCATTGCTTTATGTGACATTACAAATATAGCAACCTCAGAATAACAATACTAATGCCATTACCACCAGTATAATTACTGAAAATACATATAAAGATTTTTGCATATGCTTGTTTTCCCATTCTTCCCCACCCATCATTATTTTTAGCAGCCATTCTAGCTCTATATTTTCAGAGCCTATAGCATAGCATACTGTACCCTTTCCCTTTCACCTTCATTTAGTCTTAATTCTGCAAGTAACTATATAGTTAGGGCTACCACTAATCTGTATCAGTGTCTCTCTAGGTAATTTAGTTGTCTAAAGGATATTCACTAATCTTGGGAAAAATCCATAGGAGCAAAATCCCTGAGTTCTTTTATATTAGTGATATAGTTTGCATCCTTTATTTTTGAAAATCAGTTTTGCTGGGTATGGAATTCTTGGTTCATATTTCTTCTTAGAGTATTTTAAATATGTTACTCCCTCGATCTCACTCGAGTCAATAGACAAATCATGGAGCTTTTGTTTTCTACTATCAAGTCCTTTATATCTTTCTTTCCTCTTTAATCTTGTCACTGTCTTAACTTGTGATGAGGTGATTGTGAGGCAAGGTGAAGTCATGCATCTGTAATCTCTGAAATATCATACGGTTGTCTCACAGTGATGTAACGGTACTTCCTTTGACACTCTTCATACCATCGCTAGTTCTGGTACTAAAGCACTGAATAGGCCATGACTGTCTTTACTTGAAACACTTCTGGTGGTTCTCTCTTTCAAACAGGGTGAAGCAGACTGTTGCACAGCACTAAAGTTTCTCCCTCTTGGATGCTCTTTTTTCCCTCTAGACATGGCCTTCTCTCTACATCCCATAGGTTTCCAGTATTGGGGTAACACTGCTTATCATGCCCTGGGCAGATCATGTTCATGCTGCTCTTTCACAAAAAAATACTGCTCTTCTCTCAAAGACTCCACTGTGATTAAACTCAAACACTGTTTTACTTGTAAGGTCTTAACGAAACTCCCTTGAATTAAAAATAAACATTTTCTCGTATGTACTTTGTCATTCCTGATCCTACAGTACTTATCTTTTCCTATATTTTTTGGACGTGTCTCTCGTATTATATACTTAAAAATTCTTGAGAGCAGGAGTTCTATTTTCTGCATGTTTTTCCCCCCATGGTATAAAACACATGTTCTAACTTAAGTGTAGTGCTAGAGTTAGGGTTAGGATGCTGGATGCATTCACTGAATGGGGTGAAGTGGACAGCCATCATTTCTCCCATTTGACAGATGTGAAAGTTATAAGACTTAGTTATAGTATGAAATTATAATAAGTCTCAACTCTGAATGCTTTCTTTGAAAGAGAAAATAGAATTTTAAGACTTAACTACATTTTAATTTAGTCTCTTTCTTAGACTTTTTAAAAAATAATGTGCTACTAACTTTCTTGATTTGGACACATGTTTAGATTTCTGTATACAACAAATTTGTTCTTAATAATAATAGTGCCAAATTCAGGATTATCAACCTGCTTATTACCACATCGTCTACCTCTGCAAAGGTAGCCACCATTGTCCTTCACTTATTCATCAGAATACTTTCTGTTTTTATACATCCACTTAATGAGAACTATTTGGCTCATTCTTTGTGCATGTCAATAAAAATTCACAAGCTAAATCAGTAGTTTTTAGGTAGAGAAGAATTATTTGCTTCTCTCAAGGTGTCAGATTTGCATCTGTTATAATTTTTCAACAAGATAACTTTGAAGATCAATCACTAAAGACCGGCAGGCATCAGTTCTAAATGTTTCAAAAACTCTATTCTAACACACCTATATAAGCTTTAAGTTTTAGTGCTCATCATGTTCTTTTCCTTCAAAATATTTCTTTATGACATTTGCTATTTATAAAGTCAAAGTCAATTTAAAATCACACAATTTAACAACTCTTAGCTTTGTTAATTTATAAATGAATTTTTGTGCATATGAATTTACAATAAAGTTTATGAGCCGACTACAACAATCTGTTATAGTGAAGAGCTGACTAATAAAAGTAAATAGGTGAATTAAGTCCATTCTATAGAAGAATTGTTAAATAGAGCTATCCCTGTATCACATATAGTCACAGAAAACTACCTAAGTAAGCCTCAAGCACTCTATTTTTAGGAATTCATTGGCTATAGTGGATCGCTGTACTCATTGATGAATAACTGAGATAATTTATATGAATTCATTTTATCTATATCATTAACTCATCAAATGATGTGTTTCACATTAAAATAAAAACACTGTAAAGTCAGCACCTCAGGGGACTGGTATACTATGATCTGTATTACTCCTTTAATTATGTTGTAACTATTTGACTCTATTTTGTCTTAAATTTTCCAGTTTTCTGCTATATGAATTGTTAATATCTTCTTCTATTTTACAATCCAGTTTCCTGTGGCTTGGAAGTGAAATGCTTCATAAGACTTGATGCAAAGAACTGAGAAAATATAAGTAGACCAAACAACAACTTTCATGTCGAGTGTGAGCTTTTCTACTAATTTTAGCACTTTGGGGGAAGGTTAGTTTTCTCAAACTCTAAAATGTTTATAGCTGAAACTATTTGCACCCAGTGGGAGCTGACCTAAAAACTAACATCAAATATTCTGTAGTTAAGAGGATGAACAGGATTTCCCAGTTCTAAAAGTATGCAAAGCCTTTGTGATGAAAAAAGGGCGCTTTTCTATTTGACAGTCCATACATAACCCTGTGTCTTCAGTGCTGTGATTCCTGCATGTTATTCAGCGTAAATGTGCATGATATTTCCTGAGGAACATTAATCAGGTTGTAAATTTATTAGTTATGTGACAACCATCTTCCCACAAGTGCCTTAAAAGTTGTGAATTGAGTGACTATTAGGTGATATGGAAAACTGGATAAAGAAAAATAGTTTGATTAATGTCTGATTGATATATTGTATATCCTAATGGAAATTCTGTATTATAAAACAATCAGTATTGCTTATATGTAACATGAATTCTCATGTTTGGAGCAGGATAATCTATATTTATTAATATTGCTATGCTTCTCTAGACATTTTTTAGGGAGAGGACCAGAGGGTAATTTTACTTTGGTTGAGTCAGTTAACTTCCCGTGTTACTTTTCAGCCTCATAGACTTTTTGTTTCCCCATGATACTAAAAAAGATAAAGAATTTAAATTTTAAAATGTTGATAGAAATATGTTGAGAATTTTAATTTCATCAATTTAGGTAAAATAAAACATATAACAGACATTTGAATACCTCCACAATTTAAAATGATCTATATTGGCAGGGGAAATTTATGTATATATTGAATATCTTTTATCTATTGATGATACATTTATTTATTACTGGATATTTATTTACTGTTCTTCAGATATATGTACCTACTTTATTAATTCAGTCCCACTAAAAAGTATAAGGAAAAACATCTGTGAAAATAATTTGTTATTTTTAAATAAAAAATTCATTAGAAAAAAATTTAGAAAATAAAAAGTAGAGAGAAGAAAAACAATAAATGTATCACTTGAAGCCAATTTTTATAATAGTTATGTGCATTTTATTTTGTCTTATCTCCCTTTTGATTTTTAACACAATTTATTATCAATTGATAAATAATAGTAACCTATAATATACCATATAGACTAACATAAAATAATAAAACATAATAATTTTGTGTCCATCAAGGTTATTCTTCTATAAGAAATTAAGGAATAGGAAATGGCAACCCACTCCAGTGTTCTTGCCTGGAGAATTCCAGGGACGGGGGAGCCTGGTGGGCTGCCGTCTCTGGGGTTGCACAGAGTTGGACATGACTGAAGTGACTTAGCAGCAGCAGCAGAAGTTTTATTGGAGGATAATTGCTTTACAATGTTGTGTTGTTTTCTGCTGTATAACATCATGAATCAGTCATAACTATATATTTATATCTCCTCCCTCTTGAGCGTCCCTTGCACCCCACCCCTCTTCCTCCCCTCCAGGTCATCACAGAGTGCCAGGTTGCCTCCCTCTGTTACATAGCGGCTTCCCACTAGCTAGCTATTTTTACACATGATAGTATATATATGTCAAAGCTACTTTCTCAGTTCATTCCACCCTTTCCTTCCCCCTCTGTGTCCACAAGTCTGTCCTCTATATCTGTTTCTCTATTCCTTCTTCCTTGCAAATAGTTTCATGAGTACTATTTTTCTAGATTCCATATATATGCTTTAATATATTCTATTTATTTTTATCTTTCTGTCTTACTTCACTCTGTATTACAGGCTCTAGGTTTTTCCAGCTCACTACAACTGACTAAAATTTGTTCCTTTTTATGGCTGAGTAATATTCCATTATATATATGTACCATACTTTTATTTATTCATCTGTTGATAGACATCTAGGTTGCTTCTATGTCCTGGTTATTGTAAATAGTGCTGCAATGAACACTGTGGTACCTGTGTCTTTTTGAATTCCTGTTTTTCTCAGCATATACACCCAGCATATATCTCAGCAGTTGGGATGCCTGGGTCATATGGTAGTTTTAGGTTTAGTTTTTTCAGGAATCTCCATTCTGTTCTCCATAGTGGCTTTATCAATTTACATTCCACTAACAGTGCAAGAGGGTTCCCTTTCCTCCATGTCCTCTTTAGAATTTATTGTTTGTAGATTTTATTGCTGATGGCCATTATGACTGGCGTGATGTGTATCTCACTGTAGTTTTGATTTACATTTCTCTAATAATGACTTTGGCCACCTGATGCAAAGAGTTGACTCATTTGAAAAGACCCTGATGCTGGGAAAGATTGAGGGCAGGAGGAGAAGGGACGACAGAGGATGAGATGGTTGGATGGCACCACTGACTCAAAGGACATGGGTTTGGGTGGACTCCGGGAGTTGGTGATGGACAGGGAGGCCTGGGGTACTGTGGTTCATGGGGTCGCAGAGTCGAACACGACTGAGTAACTGAACTGAACTGAATAATGAGTGATGTTGAGATCTTTTCATGTGTTTATTGGCCATCTGTATGTCTTCTTTGGAGAAGTGTCAAGAGATAGACTTTTAATAGAAAATTCTACTGAAGTTTCAGTTTAATTTTTGTGTACTTTACTATAGCTGTAACCATAATTGTATCTTTATTTTTTACTTAACATTATGAGATGTGCACTTTTGCATGGAATTTCTGAAACTAGTTTTAATTCTTATGAATTAATATATACATAGCTATAGATTTCTGTTCTTTGGATATTTTTATTTATTTTTGCCAATCTGAGGTTATAATTAATAGCACTGCAGTGGATATTATATGCGTTTGTTTTAAATCTTTTGATTGAGTCCCAGAAGCAAAATTACTGAGTCAAAGACACTAATAGTTATTGTTGTTGCTATACATGAAAATCAAATAGTTGAAAATTAATGAATATTTATAAATAGGTCAGAGCTTGTATTATAAGTGATAACTTGAGAAAACATTTCAGAAATGATTCAGAAAGAAATGTAATCATTTGTCTCTCTTCAATGTAAAACCCAGTATAGAAAGAGTAACAATGACAAGAGGGGAAAAGGAATCATAATAGTGGCTCAAAGCAGCCCTTTAAAAGTCCTGTTATTTCCATAACACTGGGGACTATAATAATATAATAGTTGATTTCTTCTGGTTAAAAAATTAAAAGATGTAGTAAAACTGATCCATTATCTTGATGTGAAGAGCCAACTCTTTTCCTGATGCTGGAAAAGATTGAGAGTAAGATGAGAAGGGAGCCACAGAGAATGAGGTGGTTGGATGACATCACTGACTTGATGGATATTAGTCTGAGTAAACGTGCTGCTAAGTAACTTCAGTCGTGTCCAACTCTGTGCAATCCCATAGACGGCAGCCCCTCAGGCTCCACTGTCCCTGGGATTCTGCAGGCAAGAACACTGGAGTGGGTTGCCATTTCCTTCTCTAATGCATGAAAGTGAAAAGTGAAAGTGAAGATGCCCAGTCGTGTTCGACTCCCAGCGACCCCATGGACTGCAGCCCACCAGGCTCCTCGATCCAGGGGACCCTCCAGGCAAGAGTGCCAGAGTGGGCTAGTAAAGGACAGGGAAGCCTGGCGTGCTGCAGTTCATGGGGTCACAAAGAGTGGGACACGACTTTGCGACTGAACAACAACAATTATCCTTTTACAAGAAAACCTACTATTTGATACATTTGCTTTGTGTGTGTTTCTGGGAAGAAGAGGGTGCCTAAAATGAGATAGTACTGTATGTATGATTTAATATTCTGCTTTTATTATTTCACATAATGTGAACATTTCTCTGTCATTTTTATGAGACTGACACACTGACTCCAGTGTTGAGGCAAATTCGCTGTCACTTAAAAAAGTTATGATATTTAGTGGCTGCATAATAATCCATCAGTTATTTATTTATTTATTTTATTTTTTTTAAACTTCATATAAACTTTATTTGCATTAAGGAAATCAATATTTACTTAATAAATCATCATTTTAAAGAGGGAAAAGTACATTTCTTTGACCATAGGCCTTTCTTTTTTATTTATTTATTTATTTAGTTTTACTCACATTTATCTTGTTTATACCCTTTCTGGCAATTATAAATATCACTTCAGTGAACTCGGTACTTCAGATAATGCAATTGGAATAAATACCTATAATTGGAATTGCTAGTTTAAAGAAAATGGAGCTCTAAAATTCATCTGTGTTGATGGGAGGTAAGGTTTATCTTTTAAATTTCTATGGCTAAAGTCTCCCTGGATTGTTTTGATGCTGTATCACCCCAGACATCTTATTTGGCTCTCAGGTCCCTAATCTTTCCTTGAACAAATATATGACTGTCATACAGTTAAGCTGTCATCAGCAGCTTAAAAGGTCATCATCACTAACTAAAAAGGAAGTGTTGCGAGAATCTGGAAACAAATGAGACTGCTCAATATTTATTAAATACCTATTATGGTTGTTTTATGATGATCATTTTATCACATAGTGGTTTTAACTACCCCCTCAGTGATATATATGTTTTCTCTCTCCATCCCAGAGTGGCTCTAGGTTCTATAAGGATTTCCAAACTTTCTGTGTGGGGTGGTCAAAGAATCCATAATCTCACTTAACCTCAGCCTCTCTTTCTGTCTCTCTTATTCTCGCTCTCTCTTTTTCTCTTATTTTTATCTGGTTGCATGCTATCTTTTCTCTCTGCTGGTCTGACACCTGAAGTGTTATAAGGCATCTTTCTTCTTCCTTAGTTCCTGTCAGTTCTAACTTTAAACTTCATGATAAGAGCTTTTTAATCTTCACTTATCTCTGTGGTTAGGGTACATAAGGAATAAATCTTTGGAAGAGTGACTGTAGAAAGATTTTTTTTTCCCTTCCTGGATATATTCCCCATCTTTTCCACTTTAAAACTTTCTCTTTCCTGCAGAAGAATGGAGAACACAGTTGATGGCCCTTCACAAGCCGGGGGCACTTATGGAACTGCCTCAGCAGGAAAACCTTTTAGCACTTATTCTGATGCTTCCTTGTTTCCCTGTGTTTGGGCAACTGAGTACTCCTGACTCAGGATGGTGAACTGTTGATTTCAGATCACCAGTGGGTGTTGCTCTGAAGTAAACAGTTGATTTCTGTGTTCTATTATTTTAACATCCACATTTGACTACAGTGCAGCACTCTTCATGGAACTGTTTATGGCATAGCAAATCTGGGCCTCTGTGTTTTACCCAGCCTAGTTTCTTAGGCTCCGTGATTGTGAACTGGAGCTCTCTCCAGGGGCTCTGAAGTTGCCCATGAGGTTTAGCTGTGTGAAGAGGGAGAGGCATCCTTGGAGAATCAGTCTTGGTGAGCTTTTGTTTGCCTCCAGCACAAGCCCTAGGTGCTGAATAATTTATGCTTAATACGTGTCGAGTCAGTTCCAGATTTGTAAAGCTATAACAGGAGGTTCTTGCATATTGCATTTTACTGTCATTTCTACCAGAAGGAGCAGAAGAAAAGATGAAACTGAGAAGTCACCTTTGCTTCTTTTAGTGAGAATGGGAAAAGTTAAGGC
This sequence comes from Bos taurus, assembly GCF_002263795.3. Taxonomy (NCBI): domain Eukaryota; kingdom Metazoa; phylum Chordata; class Mammalia; order Artiodactyla; family Bovidae; genus Bos; species Bos taurus. The sequence continues at coordinate 75,019,679 of NC_037337.1, read as the reverse complement.
GGCAGAAAGTAATGAAACTATTTCTTAAAATGAGGTTCTTGGCTTCTCTGTTGGATTTCATTTATTCACGTCACTCTAGATTTCCATCAAAGACTGAATCTAGGATGATGTTACTTTACATATTATATCAAAGTGTTGTACGTTGTTGTATGTACACATGCGGTGTTGCATACTTAGACCTTAAATTATGTTCTGTGATCAGTAACACATGAAACTGATTTAGAAAAAAGAACATGACGAGGATAAAAAAAACTAGTGTAGATACTTGAATGTATGTATCTTAACTATTTTCCAGGGAAAGGGGATGTGTTTGGAGACATCTTCTGGAAGGAAACTACCCTTGCTCACGCGTGTGCCAACGTCCGAGCACTGACATACTGTGACCTCCACATCATCAAGCGAGAAGCCTTGCTTAAAGTCCTGGACTTTTATACAGCTTTTGCAAACTCGTTCTCAAGGAATCTCACTCTCACTTGCAATCTAAGAAAACGGGTAAGTTGTCTGGATCCATTTCCACTTACTAGCCTCTAGAGGGTTAATATATTATATTCTATTAGTTAAAGAGTGGTATAGTGATTTTATTTTGTAGTAGTACATTCCCATCAATGTAAAGTGACGTAATCTTCCCCTTCTTTTTATTTTGCTTACTTTTTAAAGGAGTGATAAAAACCCTGAATACATGGATAAAGGTTTGAATATCTATTATTTAAATGTAAAATGAAAAGTGGACCTGAGGAGAAACAAACTGTGCTATAATTAGTTAATTCCTGGGGTTTATAATACTGCTGTAAAATTAATATCAGTGTCTCTTAGTTTATTATGTGAGTCTTTTAAAGCTTCTAAGTTTAATCAAACTGGTTGCCTAGTTTATATTCCTGACTCTCTTTACCCCCTCCCTCTCATTTAATAATCAATTCATAAAGCTCATTTCTCATTAATTCTTTCAAAGTACACTATCTCAAAAATAATAAGCCATACTGACATATCCTACAAATAGATACAGGAATCCTTTATTTTGTGTGGCTGCTACAAATTTAATCTTCTTGCTGTTTTCTTTTTTATTGATGAGTGTGGCACAAATTTAATTTGCATAAAGAATTCTTCTAGCTCTGATTTATAGGTCATTGGACATTGGTGAGGACTCTTTTATTGCCAAGAATGAAATAGACGTTTGGATAATTGCACTTAAGGAATTTCATCTAAGATGATTGCCTGTCTGCAGTGAAGTATTTTGAAATAACAAGCCTTCCCTTCCACCAACCCCTTAAATAGAACCTTCCTGCTAGTTAACATAGAGAAAAAAAATCAATCCAAGTGGCAAATTAACATCTATACTGCATCAACATAGAAAGGAGCATAAGCAAATCAATATAATTCTCTACTCAGGGTTCTAAGAGGGGATAAGACTGCGGGAGTCATATTCGTGCTAGTGTCACAACATTTGATTTATATTTGAGAAGCAGTTTCAGTTTATATTTTGTTAACAAATAGTTATTGAGCATCCACAACCTGAAAGACAAAATGTAAAGAGCTGTAGAGAACACGAGGCCTGAATAACACAGTCTTTATGCTCAAGGAGCTGACAGGCGAGTGTGAATGTTATAAGAGATTGAGATTTAAGGTAATGATTAACCTGGAAGACTGGTGCCAAGTATGAGATAAACAGAGCACCTGCTCCTTCATTAGGGAGATTGGAGTCCTGTCTATTATTACACAGAAATATGTCTCTTCACTCTGTGCTCTACCTTTTCCAGTGACAAATGCCTCTTCTACAAGGCTGCCTGGTGGATATTTGAAACTCATATCTTATTAAATCTTCCCAATATACATTTTGCCAGTTTTAGAATCTTCCCACATACTACAAACTTACCACAACCTGGATCTGTGCTTACAGTCCTCAGGGCAGATATTATTTGTCACTGTCCTCCTCTAAGTATTGTTGTTTATACATTATCTCATCTGATGTTTATAGTATTCTTGTGGGAAAAAGGGGCAGTGGTTTTCCCTTCAAAACACATGGGAGGGATTAGTATTAAATAACCAAGTGATATACATGTAATGTAAATGATTGCATCCCTCAAAGAGGGGTAATAAAGACAAAATAAACTTCAGTTCTTCAAAATGTGTTAATCACAAAGCTCTATCATCTTTTTTTCTCTTTCAAACATCTGAGCACATGCATATCACACGTGTCTGGGCGCACACACACACACACACACACATTGGTTATGAGAGCCAAGTGTATATAGTAGCATGTCTATCTCTGACAGGCATAGAAGTAGAGCAGAAAACTTGTGCTATTTTTTAATGGGACCCAGGAATTGTGCACCTGCCTCTGTAGGTATGTGAGTTAAATCAAATGACTTCTTCCCTTAATAACCTGTTCCTTGTTATAATGTGTGTCAGGTTTTTTGTTTGCTTCTTTTTAAAAAATATTTCCTGCCCTTCTGTAATTGATGAATGGTGTCAATAACTTGAATGTCAGGTCAGGTGTATTTCTCATCAGTGTCACTTTGTTCTCAGATAAAAGTATTTTCATAAATAAGAGAAACTGAGACAGTATCTTCCTGTGATTCATGAGAAGAGCTACCATTTTGAAAGTCTATTTTATATCCATGTTATTCAACATAGTTTACATATAATTAATTGAATTAAATATCAACAACCCGCAAATGAGGCAGTATAATCTTCGTTTCATTGATGAGGAGGTTGAGGTTCTGAGAGTGAGACAACTGGATGCCAAATAAATTATGGGTCACAGCCTAGTTTGAATCCATCTCTGCCTGTTCTAAAGCCCATATTCTTTAGTTTATACTGTGTTGCTTTTGTTTTTCAAATACCTGACTTTTCCCCCCACAACAATATCCCACAGACACGCTTCCACTAATAGTTTCTCCACTGAACTATTAACAAAAAATATTTTGTTCTTATTGCTACCATTTTAAGCATTCTTGAAGTGAATATTCGTTGTGAATTACAGAGTCAAGTCTCTGTCTTTAGCATACCATTGATGTCTTCTAGCTATCATAACCATTAATTAAGAATGTGCTCCTACTAAGTTGGGGAAGCGTACTTGGGACCCAGGTTTTCAGCCTTCATAGATTTATAGCTCTGGCCACATAAGCACTTAAGGTGTCTCAGTGGGGAGTTTTCTATAGTGTGTAGTTCTCAGTGGCTGCAGTAGGAGGAATGTGATAGCAGGAGCTGCTTGTTTCCATCTCCATTAAAGAGAAACAAGATGCTTGTTATGCAAACATAGCTCCCACTAACCGTTGTTAGGTCCCTCAATATAAAATTGCTAGAATTGTAACTGATATTTTCATCCAAAAACTAGAGAGGGAGTTGGCAAACTTTTCTGGCAAGGACAAGATATTTGAGGGCCTTATAGTTCCTGTCTCAACTACTTAACCCTCCTATTATAGCATGATATTAGCTGTCTTAACTTGGGCTGCCATTACAAAACACCATAGATTGGGTGGTTTCACCAATGGGAATTTATTTCTCACAGTTCTGGAGGTTAACTCCAAGATCAAGGTGCTGGTCAATTCGGTTCCCCAATATGGACTCTTATTTCTGGTTTGGTGACATCTGATTCTTGCTGTGCCCTCATGTGGTGGACAGAGAGTTTGGAAGCAATTTCTCTAGTATCTCTTCTTGTGAAAGTAAAAGTGCCAGTCACTCAGTTGTGTTCAACTCTTTGCCCCCCATGGACTGTAGTCCACCAGGCTTCTCTGTCCATGGAATTTTCCAGGCAAGAATACTGGAGTTAGGTAGCCATTCCCTTCTCCAGGGGATCTTCTTGACCCAGGGATCGAACCTAGCTCTCCTGCACTGCAGGCACTGCAAGCAGATTCTTTACTGTCTAAGCCACATGGAAGCCCAATTATAAAGGCACTAAATTTTATCATGAGGACCCTCATGCTGCTGCTGCTGCTGCTGCTAAGTCGCTTCAGTCGTGTCCAACTCTGTGCGACCCCATAGATGGCTGCCCACCAGGCTCCCCCATCCCTGGGATTCTCCAGGCAAGAACACTGGAGTGGGTTGCCATTTCCTTCTCCAATGCATTAAGGTGAAAAGAGAAAGTGAAGTCGCTCAGTCGTGTCTGACTCTTAGTGACCCCATGGACTGCAGCCTACCAGGCTCCTCCGTCCATGGGATTTTCCAGGCAAGAGTACTGGAGTGGGGTGCCATTGCCTTCTCTGTGAGGACCCTCATGGCCTCATCTAATCTGAATTATTTCCCCAAAACTCTTCAAATATCATCATATTGATGGGATTGGCCCTTCACCATATTAATTTTAGGAGGACCCAATATAGTCCATAGCAACCAAAGATAGTATGTAAATAAATGAGGTTAGTCATGCTTCAGTGAAATTTTATTTATAAATACAGGCAGCTTCTGATGGGCCTTAGTGTGTCAATGGCTGAGTGGAAGTCTGCAAGTCAGATGGGAATGGCAGAAGGTATGCAAATAGAATTCTCCCTTTATTATAAGAAAACAAATCTCTGCTAAGTGCCACCCACATAGAGGGTTATCATGAAATGGAAAATGCCATATATAAGAGGTGGATGCACACAAAAACAAAATCCAAACAAACAAAGCAAAAGAAGAGGTGGCTATAAGGAGTCAGGTAGACAGCACACAGGAATTAAGACTATGTGTCTGTGAAGACCGGAGAACTCATACCAGATGTGGAAGGGAAGCTGCTACTTACTCTGATTGTATTTGCCTTGGAATCCCAAACAAAACAGGTCTACCTGCCCTTGGTCAACAATCTGTGAACTGAATGGAATGATTTCATGAACCTCTGATCTTATGATACTAGAAGCCTGAAATTTTTACCTGAATCTTGTAAATGTGGATGAGAAAAAATATTACATTATTAATTTCTAAGTGAAATTTAGCTTTTCTTTCAATTATGAAGGTTGATCCCAAACTACGGTTTTATTAGTGGTACCAAAAAAGATTATGTTTTCATAGCATATTATTTTTGCTGAAGACATCCTGAAATATTTATACTAATCAGTGCTTCATAATTACGATAGTTATTAAACCTGCTGCTAGATGCGTTATTGTGTTAATAAAAAAGCACATAGATTACTGTTTTGTAAATTGCTTTTAATATTTTGATAATTGAATTTCATTATATTCTCTTTGCAACACTATGTATTTTGTTTTGTGCATTTAAAGCAACTCTTCTGGAATGAGGCCTGTTTCACAGGCTTTACCAGACTTCTGGGGATTAAGACGGGACCCCTGCTCCACCCCCCTCCCCACCCCCAATATGAAAGTCAGAAACTGGACTAAGTTGAGCAAAAGGACTGATTGGTATATAGTTTTCAGTAATAATAAGGCAATTCTATAGTTGCCAGTAAATTTAAACATATTCAGAAAAGGCATAGGAGAGCAGCAGAGGAAGGTTGCCATACTTTCTGACTTTATTCATAGATTATTTCCTTTACTAATCTAAGATACCATTTCCTGGAATGACTAAATTCTTTTATTAATTTGAGGACTGGCACTCAGTTATAGGCACAGAAGGCACACAGCAAAACCAGTGAAGGTGATATCTAAATTTTAAAGAATTCTAATCAGACTTTAAAAGTAACCATCAGGGAGGGGGATTCAGGATGGGGAACATGTGTACACCCGTGGAGGATTCATGTTGATGTATGGCAAAACCAATATAATATTGTAAAGTAATTAGCCTCCAATTAAAATAAATAAATTTATATTAAAAAAAATAAAAGTAGCCATCATACTTCTGCTCATTCTGCCTCCTGTTATACACTGATGTTTAACTGTTTGTGTACAGAGTTAATGCAGCAGGCATGACTGCTAGACTTCGAAAGTCCTGCTTCTAAAGTGGGCCCTTGGCTGGCATTTGAGAACTTGAATTTTAAGATGGTTTCTAATACTTTGACTGGTAAGAGTAGCTCACTATGCCTACTGTTTGTTCAAACAATATGGTTCATGCTGGACATCTGCTTTCCTTCAAGGAGTGTGGAATTTTAGTATGTGCCAGACAGAGGATACCTATTGGCTAAACTCCAGTAAAATCCCTGGGCACTGAGTCCATAATGAGCATCCCTGGTGGCAACTCTTCACAGGTGTTGTCACAACTCATTGCTGGAGGAATTAGAGAGAGGACCCTTAGAGGCTTGTTCATGGAGGGGAGCCCTTTGGATATTGATAAAAAACAATGCCAAACAGATGGTTGCCTGTTAGTTGTAGTTGCAAAGAAATGCCTCCATGTTGCCTCAGAGACTCCTCTTGCTTCTGGTTGATACTACTTTTTACCATACACTTCTGTATCCTTTAGTTCAAGACAGGGTAATCTGAAACACCTCAATGATATTTTTTTAACCCTTGTATTAGTCTGCTCAGAAAGCCATAACAACATTACACAGACTGGGTGGTTAAACAGAAATTTATTTTCTCACAGGATCTGGAGGCTAGAAGTCCAAGATCAACCCTGCTGGCAGGGTTGGTATCTGGTGGGAATTCTCTTGGGTCACAGATGGCTCCCCTCTTGCTGTGTCCTCACATGGCCGGCCAGTACTCTGTGTTTGAGTGTGGGGAAAGAGACAGTGGACTCTCTGATGTCTCTTTTTATAAAAATTATAGACACAGACATAAAAAACAACTTATGGACACCAAGTGGAGTGGTGGGATGGAATGGGAAATTGGGATTGATGTATATACACTGCTATGCATTGTGTATGGGCTTCCCTGGTGACTCAGCTGGTAAAGAATTCACCTGCAATACGGGAGATCTGGGTCCGATCCCTGGCTTAGGAAGATCCCCTGGGGAAGGGAAAGGCTACCCACTCCAGTATTCTGGCCTAGAGAATTCCATGGACTGTATAGTCCATGGGGTCACAAAGAGTTAGGCATGACCGAGCAACTTCCACTTTATACAGTGTATATATGCATGATGTATGAAGTAGAAAATATTGTTTGATTTCATTTATATGAGGTACCTAGTATCATCAAGTTCATAGAGTTAGAAAGTACATTTTTAGATGCCAGGGGTTGATGGGGAAAGGGGAAAGGTGATGGAGAGGGGGAGTGGGGAGTTAGTGTTTAATGGGGACAGAGTTCTAGTTTAGGAAGGGGAAAAATTCAGGAGATTGATGATGGGAAGAGTCCCACAATAATGTGAATGTACTTAGTGCCACTGAACTGTACAGTTAAGTATGGTTAACATAGTATATTTTATACTTTGTAACTTTTACCACAATAAAAAAAGGAAAAAGAAAATTCCCTGGAGCAGTGGCCTACTCTTATGACCTCTTTTAACCTTTATCGCTTCCTTAGAGATCCCACCTTTAAGTATAATCACATTAGGTGTTAGGGTTTCAATATGTGAATTGGGAAGGCAGATAAGAAAAATTCAGTCCATAACAATCCTATTTTTTTTAAATTAAATGTGAAGGAGTAATTTTTAGAAATATTCTAAAATCAAAAGTTACAGCTGAAATAGGTCTGTATTACTGGGGATGTTCAGCAGTATCAGTATTCAGCATTGTTCCCCACCCCCTCCCCACCCCGCCCCGGGAAGTGCATAATCATCGACACTTGATAAATGTTCTTGCACTTGGAATACAGGAATATGAGAAAGGATTCTCATTTAAATTTAGAAAAATTTCCAAGAATGATCAACACAAATGCTGAATTGGAAAAACAGAAATAGAGGTACCTGTAGTGTTCTTTTCACCCCATAAAGCCAGAATCCTCCACAGATGGCATTGTTTTTAAGTAGAGGGCAGTTGAAGCCAATGGCAATTTCATGGATAAGCACAGTACCAATTCTGTATTTTAATGTGCCAGTGCTAAGAAATAGTGGTTTAGACTCACTCTTGCATTATCATAGGCTCAGAACTAAGTAATGGTGTTTCTTTCCAGACAGCATTCTTAAAATGGGAAATCCAGTGGCACAGAATGCCTTTTTTTCCGTGAGCAATGAAGCATCTCTACAGCAGTTACCTTTTGTGGATGGAAAACATTCTGAAATGGGATATCAAACAAGTCTAAAGTGTTTTATTGGTGTGCATGTGTTGTAGCCCACAGGTATTTTAATAGTCAAGACTGGCATCTTTGAAGAAATAGTTTGGAAATGTGATAATGGGAATTCCAGCTTCACTACCTTCTTTGCCCCCTTCCTGCCCATATCTGCTAGATAAAATATGGGATCACATTCATTTCACAAATCCATATTTCTTAATCCTATGAAAAAGACATTAGGAAAACATTGTCCACAGTTGAAGCAAAAGATATATAAAACTCTAAAGTATTCTATATAGTACCTGTGTTTACTTCTCTTACAGCAGATTGTGATATTTTGGTTTCCTATCTACATTTTTGTTTTTTCAAGAGAAAAATGAGCTTCCTAAAGAAGATAGTTTCTGTAATCTCTTTATTGCCAGTGACCAGAATAGTACCTGTAGTGCTTGCTAATTGAAGGAGTGAAATGTGAATCAGTCATGCTGCCCAGCACAGAATAATCTCGGTCATTCTGAGAAGCAAATGATACCCTTGACAACTTTGGCAAACAGCCTTATGAAATAGGATTATGAAAATGACCATTACCAATTAGTGTTAAATCACAATTACAGTTAACTTCCAGCTGCAGTTTCTAACCATTTATGTCTGTAGATTTTGTATAATGCTAGTGTTCTCAGGATAGTAAAGCAATTTTAACATCACTGTTGAATGAATTAAGATCACCTGATGCCAGGGGCTATGTTTACCAGGACAGTGCCTTAATCTCATTCTAAATAACTTTGAAGAGCAAACATTTTTTTTTTTTTTAATTTTGCAGTTTCCTTTGAAGAATCTGCACCCCACACTTGAATCTGAGTAGAGTGTTGTTATAACTCTCATGACCTCAATTAAATATCAGGATTGCAAATTCACTGTGAACTGCTGGCTCTGCTGGCAGTTGCTCTGCTTACACGCTGTGGTTTGTAGAACTTTCACCTCTAAACTGATGTAGTTCGCACACCACAGGCATTATCTCATTTTAGTTTCAAATCAACACTATAGGGAAGTGAACAAAGAGAGATGAGATGACTTGCTTGGGGCCACAGAGCTGGTAGCTGTCCTGAGGCCCCAGCCTTGGTTTCCCAACTCCAAGCTAGCTCTCATTTCACTGATGTTGGTAAAAAGGAGTGGACTTTCAGCAATTCCAGAAGTTTGTCATGTGCATTTAGATGAAGCAGAAACCTAATTATGTAGTCCTCTGAGCCTTTAAGCTGCTTCTATTTAGAGCTCTATGTTGGTCTGCTTCCAGACAGAAAAGAAGCTTTCCCACATTTAGTTACCAGGACATAGGTTCACAGATCGTTGCTTTTCAGTGGTGCCTCCAAAGCATTAGCTAAAGACAGAGTTTCTCAAGTTTCAGAGGGGGCTAGATTGAATAATTTATCAACATACTTGCCAGAAGATTATGCTGTCCTTTGACCACTTTTTGCAACACTGGAATTTATTCTGATTGCAAAACAGTGTGTATTTTAGTAGTAAACAAGAATGAAATGAATAAACTTGTTGTAGACAGAAGAGTATTTAACTAACATAATAAAAGAAGGTAGATATTTTATAAGTTATTTTTCTTGGGAATTCTCAAAGTAGCCAACAATCACTTGAAACAATCATTTGTTTTATTTTAAAGCTTAATTCTGCCTTACAGTAATGCCTTTCTAGAAGCATCATAACTGGATGCCAGATTGTTCATTTCCAATATACCTACCATTCTTAATTCTCAGAAATTAATATTTGACAAGGGACCACAGAAAGCCCAGTGCTATATCATGCCATCTTCATTTAAAGAAAAATACTCCTTTTGAATGTAAAAGCAAAGATTTTTATTAGTATTAAGGCTGAAATACACATATTTTTTATTCCCTAATGCCTTTTGGTATTTATTTAAATTTGGTATGCATGCATTTCTCCTATTGTATTTTCTTTTTCTTTCTCTCTTACGGAAAAAGAAGTCAATGTATGTGGTTGAATGTAAAATACCAAATCTGGGTCTATTTATGGATCCGCATTTTAATGAATTTTTAGGCAGAGTTCTTTTGTGGGAATTCCTTCCTCCTCAATCCCCAAGACAACACGGGAACTTGATGATATAGCTTTTATTGTAGGGATTTTTTTCCTTCACTTTTCAAGTAAAATCTATTGACTCAGCCTTTTCTGTACCTGAGGAAATAGAGAGCTCAAAAGTCATGTATTCAAAAGCCTTTCACACTGATTTTGAGAAGTAGGTTTGTAATATTTTGAGAAGGGTCTAGTTTCAAGATGTTTATTGTGAATTCAGACTTTTTCCAATAAAGTAAAACAAATATTGTAATAAAACATTACAATTTTTATAAAATGAAGAATTTTAAAGCATTGTATACATTTTGCAAATGAGAAAATAGAGAGCTGCTCTGTGGTTAGATTTACTTCTTAACAGTTGATTGTTTTGACCAAAATAGAATCTGCCGTCTTGGAATGTCCATTTTTTTCCTCAGCTCAGAGGTGCATGTCACAGATTTTGACATTCCAATCAAGTTATCTTTTCCCAAAGGAATCAAATCAAGTCATTCTACTAAATAGCCAGAGACACTCAGATGACCCAGAGAGGCTAGGTTCTCCTGGAAAAAATCCTTCATTTTCTGCCTCTTCTTTCTAAATCAGGTTATACTTGATTCACCCAACACTTTGAGAAGCTGGCGTTTAATTTTACAGAGGTTCATTCTGTGTCCACAGTTAGGGAGTGATGTCATCTGCAGAAGTTCAGCAGAGGTGCTGTCCCTTAGGAAGTTCACAGTATGGAATGGAAACTGCAGAGTAAAAACTGTACCTGCTAAATCTGCATGTAAAATGCACTCAGTTTTCCCTGCAGGCAGCAAAGAGAGGTGGTGTGGGGCATTGGACTTTGTCCAGGAACTTGCTTTCTTCCTTCAGCAGATGCCTTAGCAGCTGCCTTGGGTATGGTTGTGGACTGCATCGTAATTCCAGCTCATTAAATGGGTGACATGTAACACAGGTCCCTTGAAAGTAGTTTATTGTGACCAGAAGATGCGTTGTGCCCCTTCTGAGTAAGAAAATAGTGTTTCCTAATGCTTGGGAATTCAGACACCAGGATGTAGAATGACCTACTTAGCCACTGTAAGGCATACTATCACATGGGGAAGGGTCTGTTATGTGAGCAAAAAGTAAGCATGAAACATCAGATCCAGCCTGCTGGATTTATGACTCCATAAAAATGAGGCTGACTGCGGGTTTGCTAATAGCAACATTTTCACACCTGGCAGTCACCAAGTGGCTTGTTACTGAAATCACACACTAGGAGGACTTTTATCTGTAGGCTCCTTGGAATGGGTATGGATTGAGAGCAAAGAAAACTGCGTGACAAGGCCTGATCACCTTCATTCTAATGCAGCTGACTTTTCCAAAGAGCTTGCAAAAAGAGGACTTAATGTGGACATTTGCTCTGGTGAGAAAAATATGAAAGTAGATGTGAATTTGGTAGTTTTGCCAAACTGAAAAATCTCTATTTTATGTTCCTAGGCCATTCTACTTGGCATGCTCCTTTTAGATGGATGTTTTAATTATGAACCAGAAATTCTATGGAGGTTGGCGACAGTAATGAAGCTCAAACAATGCAGAGGGAGAGACTTTAAAAATGCAAAATCTCAATCAGAGCAAGTCTGTCAACAGAAAGACTTGCAACAAATGCAATTATACGAAAGTGTATCTGATGCTTGAAGGGTAAGCTGACTTTATATAACAAGATATAAGAGATTTGGATCTCCAGTTTTTGAACTTTATAAAACAAACACATCACTTTTTTTTCTGAAAGCAAAGGCACCTCTGCATTTTCCATGATCAAATATCCAAATAGTAGAAACCAATGGATAACTGTTGCCATAAAGCTTTAAATCATTCAGGCATTTTCTCATTTTGTCCAAATTCTCTTTGGAAAAATATATCCAAATTGGAAAACTGATACTTTTGTGTAGATTTCAGACAGTGGAAGTATTCAACAGTCAGATGTGTTCTACTTTGTCAAAGATGCAGCTGATTAATTTTGATGAAAGGATATCTGAAATGCAATTAATACCACCAAAATAAAGTCAAGCTAAAATAAATGAGCAGGGTGGACTTCCCTGGTGGTCCAGTGGTTAAGACTCCATGCTTCCACTACAGTGGGCTTAGGTTCAATCCCTGGGGAAGTTCTGCATGCTACGCTATGTGGCCAGAAAGGAAAAAAAAAAAAAAGAATGACTAGGGTTATAATAAAGGCAAAGTATAACGATTCATACAGCAAAAAAGTAGTTCTTTTAAATATAGAACAAGGGCAAAAGTATTCCTTTATTGAATTATAATAGGCTTTTTTCTCAAAACTAAAAATTTGTGATCACATCTTTAAAATACGGGACAATGGAATCATCAAGATTTAGACAAATACAGGAGAGCTTGGGAAAAGAATATATTACAAGGAAAAAGATATGTGCCACTTGAATTGCAGTTTTATAAAAGCAATCAATCACCTATCCTGTGACTTCCGCTCCCTCCTCAAGGATCAGCTTTGCCCTCACCTTCTCCATGGGCCTCCCCACCTACTCCAGCTCCACAGGACCTCTTCCTTCTCTTTACTCCTGTACCACCCACCACTGTGTCATTTATTCAGTGTTTACTGTATGCTATTTTGGAGGGCTATATGTATTGGACAGATGCCCTGTCCCCATACATTGACTGTCAAGCTCTTAAAAACAGAGAAATGTCTATTATCCCCTACATCCGACTGTTCTTTGTGCTCCAGCACTCCCCTGACATTCGTTGATCGAATGAGTAGTGCTATTGCAGAGCTCATTACTTTGAAGCACTGTGTGCTGCTTCCCTTTCTGGCAGCAGAGCTCGATACCCATGGGGAAGTAAGTACTGAGAGTAAAGTATCAGGAAAAGAGATATCCAATTTCATATTTTTTAATATTCTGATAACTACTGGGATCATTTTGAATACATCTTTAATAGGAATTTGCAAAGATTACATTTTTGAGAATTTAAAAACATTCCTTGGGAAATTAAAGAAAAAAAATGTAGACTTGCCATGGGGTAACTCTGAGCAGATATATTTTAACTGAGTAAAACCTGTCCAAAAGTATTAAGGGAAAATGGTAATATTGGGGACTCTCCAAGAGGTACCTGAATTCTTTCTTTGCCAGTAGTAGGCACTGAATTTAGGATGAATCTTTAGTTGTTTTGGTGAAAGGAGAAAAACGGAAAATATGTCCCAAACACGTGGCTCTATCTTTCCTAAAGAACTCGGGGGGGAAGTGGACCTCAGCTTTCACCCGATTCAGAACTAAAAGCAGTTTTGTTTATACCCACAGTCAAAGGACATCTATGCTCTTTCAAAGGGAATGTTCCAGGATCTATCTTTGTGAGAACAGCTTTGGGTTCAAGAGTGTGATCTTGGGCACATGAGTCTACTTAGTATATCTGTTTGTACATCTATGAAATGAGGTAACAGTAAATAAATATGCAAGAGGTGCCTCTTAAGTGCCAGATACTTTTGTAAATCAGGGATATTAGGAGTGAATAAAATGAATAGTTTCCTGTCCTCATGGGGCGTAGAGTCTTGTACCCTCCTCATAGGGTTTTTGCAAATGTTAAATGCATAGAGACTAACCCATGGGGGTCTTAGTGGAGATTAGTGGTATTGATGGGGATGATGATGGTGATGAAGATGTTGATAAGGATGCATTTCATAAGTGTCTGTGCCAGACTGGTATGCAAGACCCTCTCAAAATTCTAATGGGTACATTTGAATCAGTTCTAATGAGGTGGATGAAACTGGAGCCTATTATACAGAGTGAAGTAAGCCAGAAAGAAAAACACCAATACAGTATACTAACACATATATATGGAATTTAGAAAGATGATAACAATAACCCTGTGTATGAGACAGCAAAAGAGACACTGATGTATAGAACAGTCTTATGGACTCTGTTAGAGAGGGAGAGGGTGGGAAGATTTGGGAACATGGCATTGAAACATGTAATATCATGTATGAAACGAGTTGCCAGTCCAGGTTCGATGCACGATATTGGATGCTTGGGGCTGGTGCACTGGGACGACCCAGAGGGATGGTATGGGGAGGGAGGAGGGTTTAGGATGGGAAACACATGTATACCTGTGGTGGATCCATTTCGATATTTGGCAAAACTAATACAATATTGTAAAGTTTAAAAATAAAATTAAATTAAAAAAAAATAAAGATACCAAAGGAATTTATCTTCCTAAAAAAAAAAAAAGAAAAGAAAAGGTCAACCTTTACTCTCAGTATTACTGGAATCTGTAAGTTACTGGTGATGTGAAAATAAGAATGATGTTAGCAAGACACCCAGATCTGATCTCTTTAGAAAGTAGAATCCCCCTCTTAAAGCCAAATATAATATGTACTGGTGACGAGTTTCATATGCAGTAATGGAATAAACTGAGAATTGTGGAAATAAGCACCTTCATGCTTGCTTATAATGTTGGCTTTTCCCCAAAGAAATACCTACTTTCTTCTGTTAACCCTAAACAACATGTAGCTCTACCTTTTCTCAACTTCACATATTCAGCATGCATAACCTCTGTTAGAGTTAAAATCTCAGCTGTGGTCCCTAACATTTGAGGAAATGATTTTGCTAATGATACATGTTAAGAGAACAGGCAGGGGTTGTGATGTCAAGCATAGCTCCTGGCCCTTTTAACCCATGAATTGCATTTCTCTAATGTAGGTTAATGAACACACTTCCACGCTTTGTTTTGTGTGTGTGTGTGAAGATTAATACTACCAATTTAACTTGATCTAAAATGTGTACTTTAGCTAACGGTTCTAAACTCATGCTGAATTTTATCTATAAAATTTGATTGTCCGAGCACTCTGCAATCTATTGAAATACTGTCCTATTAACTATGACCCTGTGGATATAGAAACAGTTATTACATAAATGTTTCACTTAATGGGAAACACTTGGGAAGCACTGGGAAAAATAGAAAAGAACTTTTCTAATCTGTGCTTAGTATTAACCTCATAGTTTTATAAACCAAGAGCTAAGTCTACTCTTATTAGAACCTCGAGCCAAATTTCAATTGCAAATTCAAATTTGAACTTCTTTTAGAAGAGGCAACTACATTTTGCTTCCATAAGAATTTTAGCTTCACCTGCCATTAACATTCTGGCATCTTTGAAGGACTTAACTAAAAAGAAATTATTTGCATCCATTCATCTGCTTGTGAAAAAACATAATAGAGAGCCCTCTGGTATGGGAAGAATGAGATATATTGCTTTAACAAGCTCATTCCACCAGTCAAATTTGTCAAAGTAAAGGTGAATTAATATCTTTCTTTTTTTAATATTCTCTGCAAGAAAAAGTTGCTCATTTTATTCATGTTTGACATTTCATAGTAAAGGTAAAATTCATTTTTAATGAAAAACATCCCACAGGGTTATTAATTAAAAGAAATGCAGGAAGAGAGAACTGTCATTTAAAAAGAGCAACTCATGAATTAGAGAAAGTCCCTAGTCAAAAATACAGCTCAGGGAAGTTCTCTCTCCAGGATAGGTGGCAGACCGGGCCATTGAAGTGAACTTCACCTATACCCTGGATGGTACCTGTGTCATCTGGGCATGAGGTGCTTTTGCATCAAAGCCATGGTAACTTAAAGAAGTAACTCCTTGAGCTTAGTACTTAGTATACTTATTATACTTCTTATATTTAGTCCATTGTTCTCACAGAATTGTAAACTACTTGAGGTCAAAGATTGTGAATAGTGTAATCATAGCACCTACTAGGGAGAAGGCAATGGCACCCCACTCCAGTACTCTTGCCTGGAAAATCCCATGGATGGAGGAGCCTGGTAGGCTGCAGTCCATGGGGTCGCTAAGAGTCAGACACAACTGAGTGACTTCACTTTCACTTTTCACTTTTCATGAATTGGAGAAGGAAATGGAAACCCACTCCAGTGTTCTTGCGTGGAGAATCCCAGGGACAAGGGATCCTGGTGTGCTGCCGTCTATGGGGTCCCACAGAGTCGGACACAACTGAAGTAACTTAGTAGCAGCAGCATCTACTAGCATTTTATATGTGTTGTTCAAATAATGTTTGACAAATGAGTGAATCAATATTTGGAGTACATCCTGTTTGCAAGAGGACTGAACATAGTTATCATGTACACGGATTTATATTCCCCGATCAAATTGCCAACATCTGCTGGATCATCAAAAAAGCAAGAGAGTTCCAGAAAACATCTATTTCTGCTTTATTGACTATGCCAAAAGCCTTTGACTGTGTAGATCACAATCAACTGTGGAAAATTCTGAAAGAGATGGGAATACCAGACCACCTGACCTGCCTCTTGAGAAACCTGTATGCAGGTCAGGAAGCAACAGTTAGAACTGGACATGGAACAACAGACTGGTTCCAAATGGGAAAAGGAGTACGTCAAGGCTATATATTGTCACCCTACTTATTTAACTTATATGCAGAGTACATCATGAGAAACGTTAGGCTAGAGGACGCACAAGATGGAATCAAGATTGCAGGGAGAAATATTAATAACCCCGGATATGCAGATGACACCACCCTTATGGCAGAAAGTGAAGAGGAACTAAAAACCCTCTTGATGAAAGTAAAAAAGGAGAGTGAAAAGTTGGCTTAAAGCTCAACATTCAGAAAACAAAGATCATGGCATCTGGTCCCATCGCTTCATGGGAAATGGATGGGGAAACAGTGGAAACAGTGGCTGACTTTATTTTTCTGGGCTCCCAAATCACTGCAGATGGTGACTGCAGCCATGAAATTAAAAGACGCTTACTCCTTAGAAAGTTATGACCAACCTAGACAGCATATTAAAAAGCAGAGACATTACTTTGCCAATAAAGGTCCGCCTAGTCAAGGCTATGGTTTTTCCAGTGGTCCTGTATGGATGTGAGAGTTGGACTATAAAGAAAGCTGAGTGCCAAAGAATTGATGCTTTTGAACTGTGATGTTGGAGAAGACTCTTGAGAGTCCCTTGGACTTCAAGGAGATACAACCAGTCCATCCTAAAGGAGATAAGTCCTGAGTGTTCATTGGGAGGACTGATGTTGAAGCTGAAGCTCCAATCCTTTGTCCACCTGATGCGAAGAGTGGACTCATTGGAAAAGACCCTGATGCTGGGAAAGATTGAGGGCAGGAGGAGAAGGGGACGACAGAGGATTAGATGGTTGGATGGCATCACTGACTCAATGGACTTGGATTTGGGTGGATTTTGGGAGTTGGTGATGGACAGGGAGTCCTGGCATGCTGCGGTTCTTGGGGTTGCAAAGAGTTGGACACAACTGAGCGACTGAACTGAACTGAACTGAACATAATAATGTCTCTAAGAAAAGTTTAAAGAGGTTAGAGTTTTTAAAGAATTGTTTGAAGAGGAGCTTATGTCATAAAAATCTGCAGTAGAGACAGGTTATTAAAAAAATTATAATTTTTCCCTTTAATGCATTCATATCTCCCTGCTGCTGCTACTGCTGCTAAGTCGCTTCAGTCGTGTCCGACTCTGTGCGACCCCACAGACGGCAGCCCACCGGGCTCCCCCATCCCTGGGATTCTCCAAGCAGGAACACTGGAGTGGGTTGCCATTTCCTTCTCCAATGCATGAAAGTGAAAAGTGAAAGTGAAGTCGCTCAGTCGTGTCTGACCCTCAGCGACCCCATGGACTGCAGCCTACCAGGCTCCTCCATCCATGGGATTTTCCTGGCAAGGGTACTGGAGTGGGGTGCCATTGCCTTCTCCGTCATATCTCCCTACCACCTTCTAAAATTTCTAGTGTTGCCTCTACCCTTACTCCCCAAGCTTTATTCTCCATGTAGCTTTTTGGAACTTAGAAACACCCACTCTTCTGTTGACCATAGCATCTTTTGGAATGTTGTACAGGTCTGAAGGATCTAAAATATAAAAACCCCTTTGTCTAACTCCTATTTGCAACCAATCGAGTTATTGAATTATGACTATTACTACTGATAAAGCAGATTGGAGGTTGTGGCTTCAGAGCTTTATTAAGTGGACTTTCTAGTACATTAGCCCTGAATCAGGAAGATTCACTCCAAGTGATTCACATGCCCAGCATGGTTGGAAAGCCATTGCTGAAGTGGCAACTGCCTACCCAGGGTTGTGACCAGCCTTTGTGATCCCTTGTTCCCTACTGAAAAGAGATGGAGAAGATGAAGTCTTTAGACTCTGAGTGAAGACTCTTCCGACACTAAGGGTAAGCAGGGAAACGGCTGCTATAAGGGAATTGTGCATGGTTCCAAGTGTGCAGTATTTCCTTCCCAGAGATTTCTGGCACTTTAGGTCTACACTAGGACATCTGGTCCACGTGAGAAGCAGGGCACTGACTAGTATCCAGTCTGTCTGTCTTGTTTTGGGCTTCTGTGATTAATACCTGCCGCCTGGCCAATCCTCATTCCCTGCAGTCCTTATCTTAAAATATCTCTCTGGCCACTGGCTCTAACCAAAGATCCTCTTCCAATGATTGCTTAAATAAAAATGGATAAAATACATGTGACTGGTTCTCCGAAAGTTTTAAACTATATGTGCTGTGTGCTCAGTCGCTCAGTTGTGTCCAACTCTTTGTGGCCCTATGGACTATAGCCTGCAAGGCTCCTCTGTCATGGAATTTCCCAGGCAAGAATACTGGAGTGGGTTCCCATTTCATACTCCAGGGAATCTTTGATCAGGGGATCTACTCCAACCCAGGAACTGAATCCACATCTCTTGTATCTCCTCCATTGGCAGGCAGATTCTTTACCACTAGTGCCACCTGAGAAGCCCATTTTAAATTATATATCATATAGATCTTTTAAATCATCCTTGTTTAGAGAGTTGACCAATTTTGTGCTTTAGAACATTCCCTACGATGTTAAATATTCTGAGGAAATACTGCTTTTGTTGGAAAGTCAGACTCAATACTGATTTTAGGTTAAAGTTGCCTTGTCTAGGATGACAACCACTCGTAACATGAGGACAGCTTGTCATTCTTTACAAGTAACATTACTGCTGCTCCGTCTTGGACAACGCAGGGCTTAAGGTGGGGGGATGAGTGATTTTTAAGACTTTCTGCATTATGAGCTGTGATCTTCATAGACAAACTGAGTAACCAGCTACTGAATTGATTTGCCATGCAAGATCACTTTTGTACACTAAAAGCCTAACAATTTGACTTTCACCTTGCTGTCAATTTGTGTAATGTAAGTGTCTTATAGGAAAGCAAGTGGTAAAGAACTCTCTGCTAAACTCCAGGTCAAAACAAAATGTAGAGGAGAAGACTAAACTGTGTAAGTCTGTTTAATATGTCCTTGGAAGGACATACCCTTTACATTCTTCCTGGTTACTTATCTCAGTTCCTTCCATCTCCATTCATTGCATCTAAGAGTCTTTTAGATTCGAAATCAGGTTTTGAATTAGGCATTCTGAAAGCTGTGATATTTCACTTGATTTTTTTCCCAAAATTCTGATTCTCTTTCTTTATATGTAGATATAGATAGATATAAATAGACATAGATTTATTTGTTTTACTTGGTTTGATGTCAAAATTCCATTTGGCCATGTTCTGAGAGTATTTGTGGTAATATGAAAAAAAAAAATTATTGACTAAGAATGAGAGAATCTGTATTTAAACCAAGGTAACATTTCTTATTTACTTTTTATATGGAGTGGCCACCTTAACCTGTTGTGCCTCAATCTGCTCATCTTTAAAATTGAAATAGTTGTAATATCTGACACATTTGTAGCTCTTGAAGTTTAGGAATCTATTTAAAGTGCAATATTTTATGTATCCTTCAGGGATCATATCTCCATTTAATAAATGAGAAAACCAGGGCCTATAAAAGCAACATAATTTACCAAGACCTCTCAATATTAAATGGTGAATAACAGTTCTGGAACCAAAACCCGTCTTCAGAAAGTCTACTAATTTTTCACTTATATGAATATCTTTACAGAACTCAGGGAATTGTTAGGAGAAGTTAAGTGAGGTAGAGCAAAAAGGGTTTTAAAAAATCAATAGCTATACAAGGGTAAATTAATATTTAATAAAGCAAGATTGTTTTTTACTAATAAAACCCTGAGATTCTTACTTTTCTCTTTAGTTCCTTGAGATTAGAAGAATTCAAAGCTCATATGAAATAAAGAAGTTAATATAGAGGTAAACATTTGGATAGCAGTTTTTTAAGTTAATTAATTTATCTTAATTGGAGGTTAATTACTTTACAATATTGTGGTGGTTTTTGCCACATGTCGACATGAATCAGCCATGGGTGTATATGTGTCTCACCATCTTGAAACCCCCTCCCATCTCCCTCCCCACCCCATCCCTCTGGGTTGTCCCAGAACATCAGCTTTGAGTGCCCTGCTTCATGCATCAAACTTGCACTGGTTATCAATTTTACATATGGTAATATACATGTTTCAATGCTATTCTCTCATATCGTCCCATCCTCGCCTTCTCCTACATAGTCCAAAAGTCTGTTCTTTACATCTGTGTCTATTTTGCTGTTTTGCATATAGGGTTGTCATTACCATCTTTCTAAATTCCATATATACATGTTAATATACTATATTGGTATTTCTCTTTCTGGCTTACTTTACGCTGTATAATAGGCTGAAGTTTCATCCACCTCATTAGAACTGACTCAAATGCATTCTTTTTTTATAGCTGAGTAATATTCCTTTGTGAATATGTACCGCAACTTCCTTATCCATTCACATGCTGGTGGACATCTAGATTGTTTCTATGTTCTAGTTATTGTAAACAGTGCTGCAAAGAGCATTGGGGTACATGTGTCTCTTTCAATTCTGGTTTCCTCACTGTGTATGCCCAGAAGCGGGATTGCTGGGTCATATGGCAGTTCTATTTCCAGTTTTTTAAGTAATATCCACACTGTTCTCCATAGTGATTGTACCAGTTTGCATTCCCAACAGTGTAAGAGGGTTCCTTTTTCTTCATACTCTCTCCAACATTTATTGTTTGTAGACTTTTTGATGGCAGCCATTCTATCTGGGGCAATGGCACCCCACTCCAGTACTCTTGCCTGGAAAATCCCAAGGATGGAAGAGCCTGGTGGACTGCAGTCCTTGGGGTCACTAAGAGTTGGACACGACTGAGTGCACTTTTCACTTTCACGTATTGGAGAAGGAAATGGCAACCCACTCCAGTGTTCTTGCCTGGAGAATCCCAGGCACGGGAGTGCCTGGTGGGCTGCCGTCTGTGGGGTCGCATAGAGTTGGACACGACTGAAGCTACTTAGCAGTAGCAGCAGCAGCATTCTATCTGGAGTGAGATGATATTTAATTGTGGTTTTGATTTGCATTTCTCCAATAATGAGTGATGTTGGGCATCTTTTCATGTATTTGTTAGCCATCTGTATATCTTCTTTGGAGAAATGTCTGTTTAGTTCTTTGGCCCATTTTTTATTTGGGAAATTTATTTTTCTGGTATTGAGCTGCATGAGCTGCTTGTATATTTTAGAGATTAATTCTTTGTCAGTTGCTTCATTTGCTTTTATTTTCCCCCATTCTGAAGACTGACTTTTCACCTTGATTTTAGTTTCCTTTGTTGTGAAAAATCTTTTAGGTTTAATTAGGTCCCATTTGTTTATTTTTGCTTCCATTTTCTGGGAGGTGGATCATAGAGGATCTTGCTGTGATTTATATCAGAGAGTATTTTGCCTATGTTTTCTTCTAAGAGTTTATAATTTCTGGTCTTACGTTTAGATCTTTAATCCATTTTGAGTTTAGTTTTGTTTATGATGTTATAAAGTATTCTAGTTTCATTTACAGGTAGTTGACTAGTTTTCCCAGCACCACTTGTTAAAGAGATTGTCCTTTCTCCATTGTATATTTTTGCCACCTTTGTCAAAGACAAGGTGTCCGTAGGTGCATGGATTATCTCTGGGCTTTCTATTTTGTCCCACTGATCTATATTTCTGTCTTTGTGCCAGTACCATACTGTCTTAATGACTGTAGCTTTGTAGTTGGATAGCAGTTTTTAAACTTGATTTTTAGTATTTGGACTTAATTATTATTAAAGAATTTGTTTCTTACAAAGAATTTGTATCTTTATAGTTGATTTAAAATATTATGTTAGTTTCTGTTGTACAGAAAAGTGAATCAGTTATATATATATATATATCTCCACTGCTTTCTAGACTCTTTTCCCATGTAGGCCATTACAGAGTATTGAGAAGAGCTCCCTGTGCTATATAGTAGGTTCCCTATGCTGACTGTATAGAGCTTCTCCATCTTTGACTGCAAAGAATATAATCCATCCGATTTTGGTATTGACCATCTGGTGATGTCCATGTGTAGAGTCTTCTCTTGTGTTATTCAGATCAGATCAGATCAGTTGCTCAGTCGTGTCCGACTCTTTGTGATCCCATGAATCGCAGCACGCCAGGCCTTCCTGTCCATCACCAACTCCCGGAGTTCACTCAGACTCACGTCCATCGAGTCGGTGATGCCATCCAGCCATCTCATCCTCTGTCATCCCCTTCTCCTCCTGCCCCCAATCCCTCCCAGCATCAGAGTCTTTTCCAATGAGTCAACTCTTTGCATGAGGTGGCCAAAGTACTGGAGTTTCAGCTTTAGCATCATTCCTTCCAAAGAAATCCCAGGGCTGATCTTCAGAATTGACTGGTTGGATCTCCTTGCAGTCCAAGGGACTCTCAAGAGTCTTCTCCAACACCACAGTTCAAAAGCATCAATTCCTCGGTGCTCAGACTTCTTCACAGTCCAACTCTCACATCCATACATGACCACAGGAAAAACCATAGCCTTGACTAGGGTATTTGCTATGACCAGTGCATTCTCTTGGCAAAACTCTGCTAGCCTTTGCCCTGCTTCATTTTGTACTCCAAGGCCAAATTTGCCTGTTACTCCAAGTATCTCTTGACTTCCTACTTTTGCATTCCAGTCCCTTATGATGAAAAGGACATCTTGTTTGGGTGTTAGTTTTAGAAGGTATTGTAGGTCTTTATGGAACCAGTCAACTTCAGCTTCTTTGGCATTAGTGGGGCATAGACTTGGATTACTGTGATATTGAATGGTTTGCCTTGGAAACTAACAGAGATCATTCTATCATTTTTTGAGGTTGCACCCAAGTACTGCACTTTTAGACTCTTTCGATGACTATGAGGTCTACTCCATTTCCTCTAGGGGATTCTTGCCCACAGTAGTAGATATAATGGTCATCTGAATTAAATTTGCCCATTCCAGTCCATTTTAATTCACTAATTCCTAAAATATCAGTGTTGACTCTTGATATCTCCTGTTTGACCACTTCCAATTTACCTTGATTCATGGACCTAACATTCCAGGTTCCTATGCAATATTGTTCTTTACAGCATCAGACTTTACTGTCACCACCAGACACATCTACAACTGGGTGTTTTTTTCTGCTTTGACTCAGTCTCTTCATTCCTTCTGGAGCTATTTCTCATCTCTTCTCCTGTAGCATATTGGGCATCTACTGACCTGGGGAGTTCATCGTTCAGTGTCCTATCTTTTTGCCTTTTCATACTGTTCATGGGGTTCTCAAGGCAAGAATGCTGAAGTGGTTTGCCATTCCCTTCTCCAGTAGACCATGTTTTGTCAGAACTCTCCGCCATGACCCATCCATCTTGGGTGGCCCTACATGGCGTGGTTTATGGTTTCACTGAGTTAGACAAGGCTGTGTTCCATGTGAATGGGATTAGTTCCCTTATAAAAGGGGCCTTAGAGAGTAACGTTGACATATATACGCTACCATATGTAAAACAGATAGCTAGTGGGAAGCTGCTGTATAGCACGGGCAGCTCAGCTCAGTGTTCTATGAAGATCTAGAGGTGTGGAATGGGGGGATGCTGGGAGGCTCAAGAGTGGGGGATAGATGTAAACATATAGTTGATTCCCATTATTGTACAGCAGAAACTAACACAATGTTGTGAAACAATTATACTCCAATTAAAAAAATTAAAAAGAAAAAAAAGAAAAACAAACACAAACTTGGTAGGGCAAAACAGAGTGTTGCAAATAATAAATGTTCAATTAGTTATAAAAATAAAAAACAATAAGAGACACAAGAAACTCCCTCACCCCATTCCACCACGTGAAGGCATAGAGAAGAGACTATCTATGAAACAGAAAAAGTACTAGACACAAAAGCTGCTAGCATCTCCATATTGCACCCCTCTGCCCCCAGGACTGTGAGAACTACATAAGTCATTTGGTTTATGTCATTTTTGTTACAACAGCCCAAACAGACGAAGACAGAGATCCACAAACATGTGGATCAACAAATATATGTTGAATGACTACTATGTGACAAAAAGTTAAAGGGAATGAAAAATAATAATGAAGTAAAAAACCTCTTTTGAGCGTCAATTTTATTCTGGGAACTGACTTGATTAAGTTAATTAACCAAGTTGGAGATGGAGTCCAGTGGAAAAATCCAAATATTTACTCCTCTGAAATAAATGTAGGCAAGATACATTTGGGTAGTAAAGGACCATCCTGGCCTTAGCAGTGAGGCCAAGTTGGAGGTTTGTGTGTAAAGGCAAGTTTGTCTTTTGATGCAGATTTCTGACTCTTGCCTTGACAGAGGAAGCTGGGATCTTGGAGTGCTTTAATGCAGTGGAGTTCCACTCAGGCTGCACTCAGAATCACTATCATTCTGGGGAGCTTTGAATAAAAGTGTACAATAACCCGGTGTACGAGACAGCAAAAGAGACACTGATGTATAGAACAGTCTTATGGACTCTGTGGGAGAGGGAGAGGGTGGGAAGATTTGGGAGAATGGCAATGAAACATGTAAAATATCATGTAGGAACGAGTTGCCAGTCCAGGTTCGATGCATGATGCTGGATGCTGGGGGCTGGTGCACTGGGACGGCCCAGAGGGATGGTATGGGGAGGGAGGAGGGAGGAGGGTTCGGGATGGGGAGCACATGTATACCTGTGGCGGATTCATTTTGATATTTGGCAAAACTAATACAATTATGTAAAGTTTAAAAATAAAATAAAATTAGAGAAAAAAGTGTGATGCTGGGCCTCACCCCTAGAGATTCCAATTTAAATTGGTTTGGAACAACGCATAGATATCTTTTTCTTTTAATTTTATTTTTTATGTTCCCTAAGTGATTATAATGTGCAGCCAGAGTTGAAAACCATGTTTTAGGTCAGTGATTTTAAAACCGTGCATAAGAATCACTTGGGGGATATTGGCTAAAATTTAGATTCCTTGGGGCCTGTCCTAAAAGATTTTGATTTAGGTCATCTGAAGTAGAACCCAGGAATCTACCCTGCTGCTAAGTCGCTTCAGTCGTGTCTGACTCTGTGTGACCCCAGAGACAGCAGCCCACCAGGCTTCCTCATCCCTGGGATTCTCCAGGCAAGAACACTGGAGTGGGTTGCCACTTCCTTCTCCAATGCATGAAAGTGAAAAGTGAAAGTGAAGTCGTTCAGTCGTGTCTGACTCCTAGCGACCCCATGGACTGCAGCCTAGCGGGCTCCTCTGTCCATGGGATTTTCCAGGCAAGAGTACTGGAGTGGGCTGCCATTGCCTTCTCCAGGAATCTACCCTAAATGATTGTAAATTGGATGCTTCTTGGAAAACACTTTGAGAAATACCACTTTTGAATTTCAAGTGTTTGCAATCTCGTTGGTTGTTTTGTGGAAACCAGACTAGATCTTTTAATTCACTAAAATCAGTATCTAAAGAATCAGCTTTCTCAGATAGCTAAGGGAGAAGAGTATAATTATTTCATCCATAATTTTTAAAAAATTTCTGGCCGTTCCCACTTATCTATAAAATTAGGTGTTTGTTGTACAAGAGTGTCTCCCCTTTTGGACTTAGACTCAGTCTATAAAATATTTTAAGATTTTCTGCTTTGGATTATTATTACAATGTAATTGAATTATTTTATTCACTTTATTTGGGCTTCCCAGGTGGAGCTAGAGGTTAAGAATCCATCTGCCAATGCAGGAGATACAGGAGAAGCAAATTCGATCCCTGGGTCAGGAAGATCCCCTGGAGTAGGAAATGGCAACACACTCCAGTATTCTTGCTGAGAAAATTCCATGGACAGAGGAGCCTGTTGGGCTATTAACTATGGGACCACAAAGAGTCAGACATGACTGAGCAGCTGAGCATAAACACACACATTCACTTTATTTAGTATTTTTATATATTAAAATATAATTGTGTTAGCTTATTTTAAAGTCTGATAATAAAACCTACAAAAAATTGAAGATCTTTCAGAAATCTAAAATAAGTTGAGGGACTTCCCTGGCGGTCTAGTGGTTGACTCTGCATATCTACTGCAGAGGGTACAGGTTCCATTCCTGATTGGGAAACTAAGATAACCGCTTAGTTACACTGTGTGGCAAGAAAAATTAAAAAATAAAATAATAAAATAATTTTGCTGTACAGAAGTAAGTTGACTCACATATTATAGGGTACCTCATACTCTCTCTTTGTGACATTAGCAAACTAAAGTTTCTAAATATTTTGTATGCTTTTCATGCCACTTGTTTGCAGATATGATTACATTTAATCCTACCAGGCCTTGAGGAAGATATTGTGGTTCCATTGTATAATCCAGAAAAGTCAGATCCACAGAAGTTAAGACCAAAGAGTGTAACCCTGATAAGCAGCAGAGATGAAATTAAGCACCAGGATCTCACTTTGAGGCTGGTCGTCTTTTTTTATAGCTAAAAATAAATCACAGATGATTTTTGTAGAATTAACAATTTATAATACTTCTTATTTAAAATACTAATTCTATTCTTTTTTTGCTAGAACACAAATGTAGAGGCTGTTTTTAAAATAAAAGCAGAGAATGAAACTTTATTGCTATGTATTGCCAGGGAAGAAGATTAGATAGGTAATAGAATTTTTAGAAAATAATGCTAACTTCTATTAGTCATTTTGATATTTGGCAAAACTAATACAATTATGTAAAGTTTAAAAATAAAATAAAATTTAAAAAAAAAAACACAAAAGTTTCTTTATCATATTCCATTTCTCTCTCTCTGGCAATACATTTTAAAAAGTCATTCTAAGTAAGTTGCAAATACCACTCATGTGGATGAATTCTTCTCTCCAAGCCTTATACTATTATGGGTGGGGGGAGGGGACTCAGAGATTCTACAAAATATTGGAAGAGATGACAGAGTTTTTACAATCTAAAATCTGGATAACTCAATCAATTTTAACTGAAAGTTGGTTTGGCATGTTCAGTTCGTTAAAAGAATGAGCCATGGTATGCTACTGTGCTAGTAGTTCACTATCTACAGGCAATCTGTAGAACAGAGTTAGAAGATCATTCTATCTGCAGTATCATGAGCTATCCTTAATGCTTTTCTCCCATCTTAATCTAGTCTATTGACAGAACAGGTCCTTGTATTGTCAATCATCCTCTCATCTGAAAATATAATATAGTCTTTTTTCCCCTACATCTGAAGCATTAAGTACCTTAGAAAAGTTCTGAAGAATAGGTCCAAGCAACTTCAGCTGAGAGTATACTTGTTTTGCTGGGACCATTCCATTATAAGTCTTCCTCACATAGTGATCTACAGAGTTTAAGATTATAATGCTTGCCCTTAAAATGGGAGAAGGATGTCTTTTATAAGCATTTCCTTTTTTTTCGCACTCAGTGAAATCAAGGCATATGTTTAAATGACTTCTACTTAAAAATAAGACATGTCTGGAAACTAGCAGATTAAGTCTAGTTAAGTAAGTAATGGAAGCCAGAAATAAGACTATGAAAGTTTTCCTGTAAGTTCTTTGTTTCAAATTGCAGCATAGCTCATCAGTCAGTATTGCCCAAAAGAACCAGGGAGAAGGCTTTATATGTTGGTGGATATTAATTTCATTCTTACTAATAATTATCCAAAAATTATTTCTTGACAGTAAACAATCAGCTATGAATGTGGAGTTGATCAAACTTCATTTCTACCACAGTATTAAATATCTGTTTTGTATAGCTTGTCAAAATAGCAAGGTGGGCTGTCAAAATAGCAAGGTGAGCTTACTAAAATAAACAAAAGAAGAAAACCAGAATGAGGTTAGAGCATAGGAATGTTTTCTTTTTGGAATTATATCTCTTAAAAGTCACATTCTTTGAACTAGCTTTCCAGAACAGTAAGACTTTTCCAGAATGAGATGAAAGTAAGGAGAAATTTTGGGTGTAATGTTGGGAAAAATCAGCAGGAGAGCAACATAGGGTAGGGAGCTGGTGAGCAAGAGGAGAGAAATAGATGGAAAAGTAGATGGAACGAGGCTACCTTTGTCTGAACACCTAGGCAAGACATATGAAGGTCATTATTATAATTGCATTTATAAGATCAGATAAGACAAATACACACACATATACACACAGAAAGGTTGAACAATAGACAAATGTGAAGAATGACAAGAAATGTGTCTTTCTGTGGTCAAATATATCCTCACAAATGCCCGTATACATACCTGCTGTATACTGTGGCCACATTTTGGTTTGAAAGACATACATTGATATCTTAGTCCATGTAATGATTCTATTACAAACTGACTCCTACTTGATTTTCTTTCTTCTGTTAGTTAACCAGACTTATTTAAATGTGTGATTTTAGGAATGGAAAGCAGCTTAGCTATTTATATGGTCTGATTGTCAGAGAAAGGATTTTTAGCAGTGCTGATTCAGATTTTAAAACATTCCCATCCCACACCACCAAAAGCACCATCTTACTTTGCTAAAAGGTTCGCATTTAATTATATTTTATGTTTATGGCCTATCTATAAAACACCATTAAATGCTATTGTAAATTAAAGATAATGTGCTATTGGCAATCCTTGAGCTATGCAGCAAACTTTCCCTTCAATTCTTCAAACTTCTTGCAGGGGTTTATATAACAAAGAATAACACTCAAATCCCATGCGCTGAGTCTATAGGAACATAAATCTCCGTCCACTTAAAATGTTCGTGCAGAACTTTCTCATAGTATTTCAATCTGCACAATGGTGCAATGATTGAATTTGGTGGCCCTTGGGATTTATAGTTTCAATGGGTCACAGAACTCCCTATGCTCCTTAACAGGTTTCTCTGTTAAGATGGTAAATATTGGTATTTAGTAAACAATATCTGGGGCTTTCCAGGTGGCGCTAGCAGTAAAGAACCTGCTTGCCAATGCAGGAGACTTGGGTTCAATCCTGGGTCTGGAAGATCCCCTGGAGAGGAATATGACAACCCATTCCAGTATTCTTGCCTGGAGAATCCCCATGAACAGAGGAGCCTGGCATGCTACAGTCCATGGGGTCTCAAAGAGTCTGACTTGTCTGTAGTGACTTAGAATGCTAACAGTATCTTAGATGTCCTTCAGCATGTTGATGCATAAGTTTTTGTTTTTCAAAAGATGTATTACCTTAGCACTGCCTCAGAACTTCCCCTCTAAGAACTCTTAAATTTACACCGACACAAAAAAGGAAACAAAAATTCCTCAAAGAGCCATGCCATTTGGACTAAAGGTTCTAAACCTTTGTTCAAATCAAACTTCAAAGAAATCTATTAAATTTTTGATAAAATTTAAAATGTTTCATGTCTTGGGCAATATATATTCTTGAGGGATATTTTATAAGCCTTATTAGATTCACAAAGAAGCACGTGACCTCACAAGAGATTGAACACTTCTTTCAATTTAGTTAATAAGACATACTGTATACCACTGCCTTTTACTCTGGAACCATACTATAATTTTTATTGGACAGAAAGTTTACTGCTGCCGTTATTAATTTTCACAGATCAAGGATGACCCCTAAATATCCACATTACCATTAAAATCTACTTACAGACAAAGTTACCACAAGTCTGTCTAAATTATTCCTGAAGTTGGTACTGCTCCTGTTCAAGCTACTCCCACTGCCTGGCATGCCCTACATCCTCCGTACTTCTCTTTCTGTTAAGTCCTTTAAGACTCAGCTAAAATAGTACCATCTCTAAAATCTCTTTAAGAACCTTTCAGTCACTTTCCATCTTTCATAATGTGCTTTGTATGTGTGTATGAGAGAGTTCCTTCTATTAAAGGCCTTTTAGAGTTTGATTTGTATTGAGGTTTATATGGCTGTATGTTCCTAAGTAGATTGCAAACTGCTATATGAGTGAGACTATGTTTTATTCATCATTGCTCCCTCCATCAGTCACTGCCTGACCCTCAATAGATACTTAGGAAGTGATTTCTGTTTAACTTTGGGGTGAATGTTAAGTTTATACCAGATATCCTAAAAGCAATTTTAAGATTTGATAGGAAGATGAGCACTATACATTATCCCTAGAATACTTACTTGGCAGGAATATATTAGCATATGTAAATCATAGTGGGCAAGGTAAATTAAAGAAATCACAGTACGATATTTTAAAGTGTTTTCTCTTCCCCTTTTTATGGAGTGATACGCTTTCAGGCAGTAGTGCTGAGTCTCATTCACTCACAATGAATTCTTCATGTTTCAAGAAAGTGTAAATGTCCGGGGTTCTTATGTTCAGTACTGTTAGTAAGTACTAGTTGTTAATAATGAATATTGCATTTCTCAGCTCCCACTTTAAAAAATCTTTAAGTTATGCTTGGCAGGGATTTATTTAATTTTTTCTTTTTTAGAACCTATTTTCAGGAAGTCTGACTTCTCCACAATTAAGAATGCCATTTTTTTTTATTACTTACCTCTTAATATAGAGAATCACTTTCACTCTATAAAACTCTGAATAGATTTATTTTAATAATAGCTCATATTTATATAGCATGGTATAAATTACATATGGACTTTTATATGAATCATCCAAGTTGATCCTCAAAACAACACTGTGAAGTAAATAGAGTGGATTTTGTTCTCATTTTCACAGATGAATAAACAGACTCAGAGATGACCCACAGCAGTCCACTTACCCTCAGTAAGCGATTCCATGGGTACAGAACCCAGGAATTCTAACTCCTGTGGCAGTCAGTATCATTCTACTTTGTGCTACCTCTAAGGAATTAGAAATCTATTTATTCACTCAACAGGTACACCTTATACATTGTGCCAGATGCTGTGTGCTCTAAGCACTCAGTGTATACCAGTGAACAAAAAAACAAATATCAAGTCTTTTTTTAAGATTAAATTCAGGCTGGAAAAACAACAGATTCAATAAAGGAAATATATAATATATTAAATAGTAATAAATAATGTGGAGGAAAATGAAGTAAGGAAAGGGACTGGTGCATTTTCAGAGGGTTGCAACTATACATAGAAAATTTAGACCTTGTGAAAAAGTGACTCATGAGGCAAGACCTAAAAAAGATGGAGAGAGTCTTATGATATCGAGGGGCTTTATGCAGAGGAAATAGCAAGTGCAGAGGGCTGAAATAGGATTTTTCTTAGCATGTCTGAGGGACAGAAAGGAGGCCAATGAGGCTGGACTGTGACAAGCAAAAGAGAGGCTAGTGAGAGATAAGATCAAAAGGTACAGAGTCTAGGAGCTACTATAAGGGCTTTGATTTCTACTCTGAATAAGATGGGAAACCATGGGAGAATTTGGAGTAGAAGGCTAGTATGGCATGATGACATACATGCTTTAAAGATTCACTCTTGCTTCCATCTTATATACTAAGAATATGTTATGGGGTAGAGAAGCAGGGAGATATAGAAATGCAAAATGAGAGACCAGTGAGGAGGCTATTGCACCTACTCAAGTGTTGGAGCTCCATTAGTTTGCTGAAGATGCCTTTATAAAGCACCAAAATCTGGGCGGCTTAGAACAAAAAGTTATTGTCTCACAATTCTGGAGTCCCCAAGTCTGAAATCAAGGTGTCAGCAGAGCTATACTCTGTCTGATGCCTCTAGGGGAGAATCCTTGCTTGCCTTTTTTAGCTTCTGTTGAATCCTCGGCATTCCTTGGCATGTAGGTATATCACTTCAGTCATGTGGCTGTCTTCTTCCTGTGTCATCACATCTTTCCACTGTGTATGTCTGTCTCTGAGTTTCCTCCTTTTAGGAAAACACCAGTCATATTGGTTTAGGGTTAATCCTAGAGACTTTATTTTAACTTGATTACCTCTGTAAAGACTATTTCCAAATGAAGCCACATTCTGAAGTACTAGAGGTTAAAGCTTCAATAGATCTTATCTGAGGGACACAATTCAGCCTGTAGTAGTGGGTTAGACGAGAATGGTATTGGTATTAGTGGTAATAGTAAGCATCAATATTTATGGACTAATTGAAATATATATTTTCAATTATTATAGATATGTATTTCAAAAGTATGTAACAAATACATATTTCTTTAGGTGATGCAAGAGGAAAGCATCTGAGGAACATCAGACATCAAATACCTCTCTTCAGTTCAAGGGGTCTCTAGGTAGCTCACATGGTCCTAAATCATCTTGCCTCACTGTATTCCACTGCTTGCTTTGCCCTGTAACTGGGATAATTACCATTCCTGAGGCCACCCAAGGGACTTCCTAACTGCAATTGCAGCTCCAGCATTCTTGTTACCTCTTTATGTCACCAAAATTGATATCAACTCTCCCTGTTGAACCTAAAAGTCAGCGTGCTACAAAGTTGTCCTCCCACTTTCCAAACTGAACACCATTAAGCTTTGTTTCCTGCAATATCTCTAACAGGGTCTCAGGTATAGTGATTATATATAATCACTGTATATATATATATATATATATATATATATATATATATATAAAATCAGTGAGAGCTGATTATTATCAGCTCTCACACATTTTGACATGCCACCTTCCTTGGTCTTGAGATATAAAAATCCAGCCTGATCTGCACCAACTACTTGGTTGCACTTGTCTTAATTTCAAGTGAATACATAGTGTAGAACCTTATGCTGGTATATGGCTGCTGCATACAATATATCAATTCATGACTTTGAAAAACTTTCCTATAATATATCAGAATACTAGGTTTTTCATGGCTATCCAAAATGTTTCAACATCCAAAATGTTTCCATATTCATTTTCTAAGTAGTGACACTGATGTTAAGTAGTAATAAGAAGCTTGCAATTACTAATAATTACAGTATTCTTGCCTGGAAAATTCCACGGACAGAGGAAACTTGTGGGCTACAGTCCACAGGGACACAAAGAGTCAGCAGCGACTGAGCACATCAGCACAGCACTCTTAATATTGCTGTAAAGAGCAATATCACATAGGAACCTGGAATGTTAGGTGCATGAATCAAGGCAAATTGGAAGTGGTCAAACAGGAGATGGCAAGAGTGAACATCGACATTTAGGAATCAGTGAACTGAAATGGACTGCAATGGGGAAATTGAACTCAGATGACCATTATATCTATTTCCGTGGGCAAGAATCTCTTAGGAGAAATGGAGTAGCCATCACAGTCAATAAGAGAGTCCAAAATGCACTACTTAGGTGCAATCTCAAAAACAACAGATGACCTCTGCTCTTTTCCAAGGTAAACCATTTGGTATCACAGTAATCCAAGTCTATGCCCTGACCAGTAATGCTGAAGAAGCTGAAGTTGAAGGGTTCTATGAAGACAAGATCTACAAGATCTTATAGAACTAACACCCCCCAAAAATGTCCTTTTCATTATAGGGGACTCAAATGCAAAAGTAGGAAGTCGAGAACTATCTGGAGTAACAGGCAAATTTGGCTCTGGAGTACAAAACGAAACAGGTCAGAGGCTAACAGAGTTTTGCCAAGAGAACACACTTGGCATAGCAAACACCCTCTTCCAACAACACAAGAGAACACTCTACACATGGATATCACCAGATGGTCAACACTAAAATCAAACTGATCATATTCTTTGCGGTCAGAGATGGAGAAGTTCTATACAGTCAGCACAAACAAGACTGGTTGCTAACTGTGGCTCAGATTGGCTCAGATCATGAACTCCTTCTTGCCAAATTCAGACTTAAATTAAAGAAAGTAAGGCAAACCACCAGACCATTCAAGTATGACCTCAATCAAATCCCGTACAATTATACAGAGGAAGTGAGAAATAGATTCAAGGGATTAGATCTGATAGAGTGCCTGAAGAACTATGGATGGAGGTTCGTGACATTGTACAGGAGGCAGTGATCAAGACCATCCCCAAGAAAAAGAAATACAAAAAGGCAAAACGGTTGTCTGAGGAGGTCTTACAAATATCTGAGAAAAGAAGAGAAGCTAAAGGCAAAAGAGTAAAGGAAAGATATACCCATCCAAATGCAGAGTTCCAAAGAAAACCAAGGAGAGATAAGAAAGCCTTCCTCGGTGATCCATGCAAAGAAATAGAGGAAAACAACAGAATGGGAAAGATTAGAAATCTCTTCAACAAAATTAGAGATACCGAGGGAACATTTCATGCAAAGATGGGCTCAATAAAGAACAGAAATAGTATGAACCTGACAGAAGCAGAAGATATTAAGAAGAGATGGCAAGAATACACAGAAGAACGCTACAAAAAAAGATCTTCATGGCCCAGATAACCACGATGGTGTGATCACTCACCTAGAGCCAGACATCCTGGAATGTGAAGTCAAGTGGGCCTTAGGAAGCATCACTATGAACAAAGCTAGTGGAGGTGATGGAATTCCAGTTGAGCTATTTCAAATCCTGAAAGATAATGCTGTGAAAGTGCTGCACTCAAAATGCCAGCAAATCTGAAAAACTCAGCAGTGGCCAGAGGACTGGACAAGGTCAGTTTTCATTCCAATCCCAAAGAAAGGCAATGCCAAAGAATGTTCAAACTACCGCACAATTGCACTCATCTCACATGCTAGTAAAGTAATGCTCAAAATTCTCCAAGCCGGGCTTCAACAGTACATGAATTGTGAACTTCCAGATGTTCAAGCTGGTTTTAGAAAAGGCAGAGGAACCAGAGATCAAATTGCCAATATCTGGTGGATCATCAAAAGAGCAAGAGAGTTCCAGAAAAACATCTAATTCTGCTTTACTGACTACACCAAAGCCTTTGACTGTGTGGGTCACAACAAACTGTGGAAAATTCTTAAAGTGGTGGGAATACCAGATTATGTGACCTGCCTCCTGAGAAATATCTATGCAGGTCAAAAAACAACAGATAGAACTGGACATGGAAAATCAGACTGGTTCCAAATTGGGAAAGGAGTATTTCAAGGCTGTCTATTGTCACCCTGCTTATTTAACTTTTATGCAGAGTATATCATGTGAAATGTTAGGCTGGATGAAGCACAAGCTGAAATCAAAACTGCCAGGAGAAATATAAATAATCTCAGATATGCACATGACACCACCCTTATGGCAGAAAGCAAAGAAAAACTAAAGAGTCTCTTGATAAAAGTGGAAGAAGACAGGGAAAAAGTTGGCTTAAAACTGAACACTCAGAAAACGAAAATCATGGCATCCAGTCCCATCACTTCATGGCTAATAGTTGGGAAAAATATGGAAACAGTGAGAGACTTTATTTTCTTGGGCTCCAAAATCACTGCAGATGGTAACTGCAGCCATGAAATTAAAAGATGCTCGCTCCTTGGAAGAAAATCTATGACCAACCTAGACCTCATATTAAAAAGCAGAGACGTTACTTTACCAACAAAGGTCCGTCTAGTCAAAGCTATGGTTTTTTCAGCAGTCATGTATGGATTGAGAGTTAGACTATTAAAGAAAGCTGAGCACCGAAGAATTGATGCTTTTGAACTGTGGTGTTGAAGACTCTTGAGAGTCCCTTGGACTGCAAGGAGATCCAACCATTCCATCCTAAAGAAAATCAGTCCTGAATATTCATTGGAAATACTGATTCTGAAGCTGAAACTCTGATACTCTGGCCATCTGATGTGAAGAAGCGACTCATTGGACCCTGTTTCTGGGAAAGATTGAAGGTGGGAAGAGAAGGGGATGACAGAAGATGAGATGATTTGATGACATCAATGATGCAATGGACATGAGTTTGAGTAGGCTCCGGAAGTTGTTGATGGACAGGGAAGCCTGGCATTCTGCAGTCCATGGGGTTGTTAAAAGTCAGACACAACTGAGTGACTGAGCTGAACTGACTCTTAATTTATGAAAAAAACTTCCATTAAATATTTGCTTAATTTAAGTAGCTGTACTATTCAGTGTTAAAAGATAACCAAGTCATGTTCCCTGGCTTAGAAAACTTCAGATTTAATAAGGTAGAGAGAGATACTAACACATAATTTTGGTATACTATTTTAAATTCTCTGAGAGATTTTATGGGTGTTACTGTGCTGCAATTCATGGGGTTGCAGAGTCGGACACGACTGAGTGACCGATCTGATCTGATCTGATCTGATAGGAGCCCAACTGTAGACAGCAGAAGGGCAGTAGGAAAGGCAGAGTACCAGCAGATGAGAGGCTGGGTAAATATTTGCTGGAAGAGGGGTTTCTTGAAAGAAAAAAAACAGAACAAAACAGTGCCAAGGCCAAAACACTAAGAACACAATCAGATAACATGATCAAAAGCATTTTGTAAAAAAAAAAAAAAAGAAAGCATTTTGGGCAAGAGTGACAGATTTCAAAAGACACAGAGGCACCCAAGAGCCAACAAGTTTCAGAGCAAGATATACCAAGCTAATTCTCCAACAAAGCAGGAACATAACCCCAAGCACAAAAATATAGGTGGCCAAAAGTCACATCAAATCCATAGACACCTCAAAACTCACTACTGGACACTTCATTGCACTTAGAGAGAAGAGATCCAGCACCACCCACTAGAACACCGACACAAGCTTACCTAACCAGGAAACCTTGACAAGTCACTTGTCCAACCCTGCCCACAGGGAGGAACCCCCACAATAAAGAGGAACCACAAACTTCCAGCACACAGAAAGGCCTCCCCAAACACAGCAACCTAAACAAGATGAAAAGGCAGAGAAATATTCAGCAGGTAAAGCAACATGATAAAAGCCCAGCAAACCAAACGAAAGAGGAGGAGATAGGGAGTCTAACTGAAAAAGAATTCAGAATAATGATAGTAAAAATGATCCAAAAATTGGAAAACAAAATGGAGTTAAATAGTCTGGAGACAAGGATTGAGAAGATGCAAGAAAAGTTTTACAAAGACCTAGAAGAAATAAAAAAGAATCAATCAATAAGGAATAGTGCAATAGCTGAGATCAAAAGCACTGTAGAGGGAACCAATAGTAGAATAACTGAGGCAGAAGATAGGATAATCAAGGTGGAAGATAGAATGGTGGAAATAAATGAAGCAGACAGGAAAAAAGAAAAAAGAATTAAAAGAAATGAGGACAACCTCAGAGACCCCTCGGATAATGTCAAACACCCCAACATTTGAATCATAGGAGTCCCAGAAGAAAAATACAAAAAGAAAGGCCACAAGAAAATACTTGAGGAGATAATAATTGAAAACTTCCCTAAAATGGGAAATGAAATAGCCACCAAAGTCCAAGAAACCCAGAGAGTTCCAAACAGGATAAACCCAAGGTGAAACACCCCAAGACACATATTAATCAAATTAACAAAGATCAAACACAAAGAACAAATATTAAAAGCATCAAGGGAAAAACAATTAACCCACAAGGAGATCTCCATAAGGAAAACATCTGATCTTTCAATAGAAACTCTTCAAGCCAAAGGGAATGGGAGGACATACTTAAAGTGATGAAAGAGAAAAACCTATAACCCAGATTACTGTACCCAGCAAGGATCTCATTCAGATATGAAGGAGAAATCAAAAGCTTTACAGACAAGCAAAAGCTCAGAGAATACAGCACCACCAAACCAGCTCTCCAACAAATGCTAAAGGATCTTCTCTAGACAGGAAACACAGAAAGGGTTTATAAACTCAAACCCAAAACAACAAAGTAAATGGCAACAGGATCATACTTATCAATAATTATGTTAAATGTAAATGGGTTGAATGCCCCAACCAAAAGACAAAGACTGGCTGAATGGATACAAAAACAAGACCCCTATATATGCTGTCTACGAGAGACCCACCTCAAACCTAGGGACACATACAGACTGAAAGTGAAGGGCTGGAAAAAGATTTTTCATGAAAATGGAGACCAAAAGAAAGCAGGAGTAGCAATACTCATATCAGATAAAATAGACTTTGAAATAAAGGCCATGAAGAGAGACAAAGAGGGACACTACATAATGATCTAAGGATCAATCCAAGAAGAATATATAACATAATAAATTTATATGCACACAACATAGTGAAAGTGAAGTCGCTCAGTCATGTCTGACTCTGCGACCCGTGGACTGTAGCCCACCAAGCTCCTCTGTCCATGGGATTCTCCAGGCAAGAATACTGGAGTGGGTTGCCATTTCCTTCTCCAGGAGCACCACAATATGTAAAGCAAATGCTAACAAATATGAAAGGGAAAATTAACAGTAACACAATAATAGTGGGAGACTTTAATACCCCACTCACACCTATGGATAGATCAACTAAACAGAAAATTAGCAAGGAAACACAAACTTTAAATGATACAATAGACCAGTTAGACATAATTGATATCTATAGGACATTTCACCCCAAAACAATGAATTTCACCTTTTTCTCAAGTGCACATGGAAGCTTCTCCAGGATAGATCACATCCTGGGCCATAAAGCTAGCCTTGGTAAATTCAAAAAAATTCAAATAATCTCAAGCATCTTTTCTGATCACAATACACTAAGATTAGATGTCAACTATAGGAAAAAAAAAAAAAAACTATGAAAAATGCAAACATATGGAGGCTAAACAACACACTTCTGAATAACCAACAAATCACAGAAGAAATCAAAAAAGAAATCAAAATTTGCATAGAAATGAATGAAAATGAAAACACAACAACCCAAAACCTATGGGAGTCAGTAAAAGCAATGATAAGTGGAAGGTTCATAGCAATACAAGCCTACCTCAAGAAACCATAGAGAAATCAAATAAATAACCTAACTCTACACCTAAAGCAACTAGAAAAGGAAGAAAAGAAGAACCCCAGGGTTAGTAGAAGGAAAGAAATCACAAAAATTAGGGCAGAAATAAATGCAAAAGAAACAAAAGAGACCATAGCAAAAATCAACAAAGCTAAAAGCTGGTTCTTTGAGAAGAGAAATAAAATAGACAATCCATTAGCCAGACTCATCAAGAAACAAAGGGAGAAGAATCAAATCAAGAAAATTAGAAATGAAAATGGAGAAATCACGACAACACAGAAATACAAAGGATCATAAGAGACTACTATCAGCAACTCTATGCCAATAAAGTGGACAACTTGGAAGAAATGGACAAATTCTTAGAAAAGTATAACTTTCCAAAACTGAACCAGGAAGAAATAGAAAATCTTAACAGTCCCATCATAAGCACAGAAATAGAAAACCGTAATCAGAAATCTTCCAACAAAAAAAAAAAGCCCAGGACCAGATGGCTTCACAGGTGAATTCTACCAAAAATTTAGAGAAGAGCTAACACCTATCCTACTCAAACTGTTCCAGAAAATTACAGAGGAAGATAAACTTCCAAACTCACTCTGTGAAGCCACCATCAGTGGGCTTTATCCCAGGGATGCAAGGAAACTTCAATATTCACAAATCAATCAATGTGATACACCACATTAACAAATTAAAAGAAAAAAAAACATATGGTTATCTAAATAGATGCAGAGAAAGCCTTTGACAAAATTCAACATCCATTTATGATAAAAACCCTCCAGAAAGCAGGCATAGAAAGAACATACCTCAACATAATAAAAGCCATCTATGATAAGTCCAAAGCAAACATTATCCTCAATGGTGAAAAATGGAAAGCATTTCCCCTAAAGTCAGGAACAAGAGACAAGAATACTCACTCTCACCACTACTAGTCAACATAGTTTTGG
This sequence comes from Bos taurus, assembly GCF_002263795.3. NCBI lineage: Eukaryota > Metazoa > Chordata > Mammalia > Artiodactyla > Bovidae > Bos > Bos taurus. Next base: position 74,979,820 of record NC_037337.1, on the reverse strand, counting down.
AGGTTTTGGCCACAGCAATGAGAGCAGAAAAAGAAATAAAAGGAATCCAGATTGGAGAAGAAGAAGTAAAACTTTCACTGTTTGCAGATGACATGATCCTCTACATAGAAAACCCTAAAGACTCCACCAGAAAATTACTAGAGCTAATTAATTAATACAGTAAAGTTGCAGGATATAATTAACATAGAGAAATCCCTTGTATTCCTATACACTAACAATGAGAAAACAGAAAGAGAAATTAAGGAAAAAATTCCATTCACCATGGCAACGAAAAGAATAAAATACTTAGGAATAAATCTACCTAAAGAAACAAAAGACCTATGTATAGAAAACTACAAAACACTAATGAAGGAAATCAAAGATGACACAAATAGATGGAGAAATATACAATGTTCATGGATCAGAAGAATCAATATAGTGAAAATGAGTATACTACCCAAAGCAATCTATAGATTCAATGCAATCCCTATCAAGCTATCAATGGTATTTTTCAGAGAATCAGAACAAATAATTTCACAATTTGTATGGAATTACAAAAAACCTCGAATAGCCGAAGCAATCTTGAGAAAGAACAATGGAACTGGAGGAATCGACCTACCTGACTTCAGGCTATACTACATAGCAACAGTCATCAAGACAGTATGGTACTGGCACAAAGACAGAAACATAGATCAATGGAAAAAAATAGAAAGCCCAGGGATAAATCCATGTACCTATGGACACCTTATCGTTGACAGAGGAGGCAAGAATATACAATGGATTAAAGACAATCTCTTTAACAAGTGGTGCTGGGAAAACTGGTCAACCACTTGTCAAAGAATGAAACTAGAACACTTTCTAACACAATACACAAAAATAAACTCAAAATGGATTAAAGATCTAAATGTAAGACCAGAAACCATAAAACACCTAGAATAAAACACAGGCAAAACACTCTCTGACATAAATCACAGCAGTATCCTCTATGACCCACCTCCCAGAGTAATGGAAATAAAAGCAAAAATAAACAAATGGGACCTAATTAAACTTAAAAACTTTTGCACAACAAAGGAAATTATAAGCAAGGTGAGAAGACAGCCTTCAGAATGAGAGGAAATAATAGCAAATGAAGCAATTGACAAAGAATTAATCTCAAAAATATACAAGCTGCTCCTGCAGCTCAATTCCAGAAAAGTAAGCAACCTAATAAAAAAGTGAGCCAAAGAACTAAACAGACATTTCTCTAAAGAGGACATACAAATGGCTAACAAATACATGAAAAGATGCTCAACATTACTTATTATTGGAGAAATGCAAATCAAAACCATAATGAGGTACCATCTCACGCCAGTCAGAATGACTGCTATCAAAATGTCTACAAACAATAAATGCTGGAGAGTGTGCAGAGAAAAAGGAACCCTCTTACACTGTTGGTGGGAATGCAAACTAGTACCTCCACTATGGAGAACAGTGTGGAGATCCCTTAGAAAGCTACAAATAGAACTGCCATATGACCCAGCAATCCCACTGCTAGGCATACACACTAAGGAAACCAGAATTGAAAGAGACACGTGTACCCCAATGTTCATCTCAGCACTGTTCACGATAGCCAGGACATGGAAGCAACCTAGATGTCCATTGGCAGATGAATGGATAAGAAAGCTGTGGTACATATGCATAATGAAATATTACTCTGCTATTAAAAAGAATGCATTTGAATCAGTTCTAATGAGGTGGATGAAACTGGAGCCTATTATACAGAGTGAAGTAAGTCAGAAAGAAAAACACCAAGATAGTATATTAACACACATATATGGAATTTAGAAGGATGGTAATGATGACCCTATATGTGAGACAGAAAAAGAGACACAGATGTAAAGAACAGACTGTTGGACTCTATGGGAGAAGGCGAGGGTGGGATGATTTGAGAGAATAGCATTGAAACATGTATATTAACATATGTGAAATAGATCACCAGTCCAGGTTTGATGCATGAGACGGGGTACTCAGGGCTGGTGCACTGGAATGACCCCGAGAGATGGTAAGGGGAGGGAGGTTGAGAGGGAGGGTCAGGATGGGGAACACATGTACAACCATGGCTGATTCATGTGAATATATGGCAAAACCACCACAATATTGTAAAGTAATTAGCCTCCAATTAAAATTAAAAAAAAAAAAAGACGTGGAGGCATAAAATAGTAGGATTTGAACTGGGAACTATAAGCAGTTTGGTATTAATAACACAGAAAGCACAAAGCATCATAATTCCAACTGCTGAGACTGAGGATATAAGTAAGGTTTAATGTGAAAGAAAACGCTTGTTTGCCTTGAAAGAGCTCAAGCTACAGTCATTTAAGGGTCCTATATAGTGGAGTGGCATGGTCAGATGTTTCACTCCAGAATTTCTCTCTGGTAGAAGCATAACAGTAATTTTCAGTGAATCGTGAGGAAGCTGATAAGAGAGAGGAGACTAGGATGACTCAGACTTCTGGTTGAATGAACGGAGCCATTAGCCTAGAGGAAAAGAGAGGTTCTGAGGCATGTAGTGTAAAGACAGTGATTGTAGTATTGGCCATGCTGCACTTAAAGTGTCATTAGAATGTATAGATACTTGTGTCTAAGTGAATGGCTGAATTTGGACTGTTTTGGAAATGCTTAATGTCTTGAGAGTGAAGGGCTTAACTTAGGAAAATCATATAATGTTAAAAGGAAACTAGGTAAAGGACTGAACCATGAGGAACACCAGTATTGGAAGGGATAATAGTAAGAGGAACTCAGGAATGAGATATAGAGGGACAGCAAAAAGCATTTGATGAGTCTAAGTATAAGGGAGTTAATTTCCTAGAAGAATGAAGTGGTCAACAGTATAAAATGGAGAAAAAAATGTCAAATAAAATATGACTGAAAGGATGACCACTGGATTTGTCTATGTGGAGACCATTAATAGTGACCAGAGAGAAAGAAAATACATTCAGTGTAGGGATGATGGGACAAAAGCTAAGTTGTATAGGTTGATAACTGAATAGGATGTGTGTGAGTAGTATATCAAGAGCCTCTTGATGAAGGTAGAAGAGGAGAGTAGAAAAACTGGTTTAAAACTCAACATTCAAAAAACTAAGATCGTGGCATCCATTCCCATCACTTCATGACAAATAGATGAGGAAGCAATAGAAAGACTGACAGACTTTATTTTCTTGTGCTCCAAAATCACTGCAGATGGTGACTGCAGCCATGAAATTAAAAGACCCTTGCTCCTTGGACAAAAAGTTATGACAAACCTAGACAGTGTATTAAAAAGCAGAGACATATTTTGCCAACAAAGGTCCATCTAGTCAAGGCTATGGTTTTTCCAGTGGTCATGTATGGATGTGAGAGTTGGACTGTGAAGAAAGCTGAGTGCCGAAGAATTGATGCTTTTGAACTGTGGTGTTGGAGAAGACTCTTGAGAGTCCCTTGGACTGCAAGGAGATCTAACCAGTCAATCCTCAAGGAAATCAACCCTAACTATTCATTGGAAGGACTGATGCTGAAGCTCCAATAATTTGGCCACCTGATGCAAAGAATTGACTCATTAGAAAAGACCCCGATGCTGGGAAAGATTAAAGGCAGGAGGAGAAGGGGACAACAGAGGATGAGACAGTTGGATGGTAGCACTGACTCAATGGGTATGAGTTGGAGCAAACTCTGGGAGATGGTGAAGGACAGGGAAGCTGGGCATGCTGCAGTTCATGGGGTCACAAAGAGTCAGACATGACTGAGCAACTGAACAACAAGTAGTATCAATATAAACTGTTCTTTCAAGGAAATTATGTCAAGTGGAACCTAGAAGGAGAAGAATCACAGACTCTTATTGGATAATTTGAGATGAGTTAAATAAAAGGCTTACATACAAAATGTGGGTAGCCCTTATGGTTTTTCCACATAAAGGATACTGCTACCCATGGAGAAGTTACAGCACACAGTTACTATCTATTGACCTAAATGAGGTAGGAGAAAGGAGGAAGAGAGGGATAAGAAGGAAAAGAGAGAGAGAGACAGCTTGTATCAAGAAAGTTGCCTGATAGAATCTGTGACATTTAAATAGGAATTAAGCCAGACCATGGAGACATTCCAGGAGGAGCTGGGATAAGAAAGCCCAATCCTAAGTCTCCTTACTTCCTTAAACTCTTCCTTCTAGTGCTTCCCATTGGCCAAACCTAACAAGGCAGAAAATAGGTCCATTGATACATACAGGCCAACATCCAGTGCACAGAGCAAGGTCAAGAAGGGTGATGAGTGGATCTGGAGGGGCACATGGAATATATTCAGTACAAAATTAGTTTGAGTAGATCAGTAAGAAGATACAATATTAGTTAAAGTGGCTACAGAGTCTAAGGAAGGGGTTGAGTTTTATTAAGTGTTTTCCCACTTTACCAGCATGCAGAGAGCCAAAAGCTGAGGTTAAAAACTCAATAGAAAAGAAGTTCATTCTATTGGAGTATTTAAGGATTAATGATAGATGGCTGAATGGCATCACCGACTCGATGGATGTGAGTTTGAGTGAACTCTGGGAGATGGTGATGGATAGGGAGGCCTGGCATGCTGCGATTCATGCGGTCGCAAAGAGTCAGACACGACTGAGTGACTGAACTGAACTGATAGAGACAAGTCCTGGAGAATTCAGGTGATAAAGAGTCAAAGTGAAGGGGAGTCTTTAAATAGAAGGAAGAACATCTTATTTTCTCAGTTTGGCAAGAAAGAGAGGAAGAAGCACAGTTGTACTGGATCTATAGGTAGTAAAGGGGAGAGGTAAGAAATTGAAAGAACTGTCCATAGAAAGGATATGATCATCTGCTGAGCATACGTGCATGCAAAGTCACTTCAGTTGTGTCCAACTCTTCGACCTTGTGAACTGGACCTTGCCAGTCTCTTCTGTCCTTGGGATTTTCCAGGCAACAATACAAGAGGGGATTGCTGTGCCTTCCTCCAGGGGATCTTTCTGACCCAGGGATCGAACCCAGATCTCTTGAGGGTGGAATATCTTGGTGGATTGGAGGAGAACTATATATCTTTTAAACAGACACTGTGGGGAACAGAAGCAGGAAGTGATCAAGACCTAATGTGCCCACTGAAAGCCTGGTTAATGTTGGAGATCCTGATCTCTCACATGTGGCCTATATGTGTGACTGAGGGATTGTTCTCTACACAGCCTGATGATGTAATGCAAGGTCAGTTAAAGGGATGCTTCAGGATACAGGTTTTATCACATTAGTTTGTTGGCAGAGTAAAACTAAAGGAAATGAGGCCATTGGTGATATTCCCTCAATATCCATCTCACACAACTGTAATAATTTTATTTTCTCCATCTTGTTTTGGGTGCTATTTTAAAAGTGTACTGGCAACATATATACTTAAATCCATGCTAATGGTGGCATTCTTGGAAATATTTCATAAACTTTAGATAAAATATCTACAAGTATTATAGCTATCATTTTCATTCTTAGTGCAACGAATTTTTTTCTGGAGGTTAAATCAAGTGTCACATAGGGCTTATAAATATAGTGTAGGTTCAAATTTTAGTAAACAATTGAATAATATTTATATCTCTACATTGCCTGTGGAAACCATGAATGGTATTTGCTAATTCCATGCAGCTTATAACTAACAAATTAATATTGTATCTCAAAATAGAGAACTACATTGAATTATTGTAGTATTTTCTTTTCTTTTTCCTATCAATATGTCAATATGATTGAATGTCATTTCTGCTATGGCCCAACCTCTACATTCTTTATGGAGCTATTTTTCTACTCTTCCCCAGGAGCATATTGGACACCTATTAACCTGAGGGACTCATCTTTGGTGTCATATCTTTTTGCATTTTCATACTATTCATAGGGTTCTTGAGGCAAGAATACTGGAATGGTTTGCCATTCCCTTTTCTAGTGGACCACGTTTTGTAGGAACTCTCCACCATGACCCGTCCGTGTTGAGTAGCCCTACACAGCATTGATCATAGCTTCACTGAGTTACACAAGGCTGTGATTCATTTGATCATTTTGGTTGGTTTCCTGTAATTGTGGTTTTCATTCTGGAGGCTATGGGATTGTAGTTCTTTCTTCTACTGTCTGCCCTTTTAATGACCCAGATAACCATGATGGTGTGGTCACTCACCTAGAGCCAGACACCCTGGAGTGTGAAGTCAAGTGGGCCTTAGGAAGCATTACTACAATCAAAGCTAGTGGAGGTGATGGAATTCAGGTCGAGCTATTTCAATCCTGAAAGATGATGCTATTTAACTGCTGCACTCAGTTCAGTTCAGTTCAGTTGCTCAGTCATGTCTGACTCTTTGTGACCCCATGGACATCCAACCATCTCATCCTCTGTTGTCCCCTTCTCCTCCTGCCTTCAATCTTTCCCAGCATCAGGGTCCTTTCAAATGAGTCAGTTCTTCACATCAGGTGGCCAAAGTATTGGAGTCTCAGTTTCAGCATCAGCCCTTCCAGTGAATATTCAGGAATGATTTCCTTTAGGATGGACTGGTTGGATCTCCTTGCATTCCAAAGGACTCTCAAGAGTCTTGTCCAACATCATAGTTCAAAAACATCAATTCTTCAGGCTTCAGCTTTCTTTATGGTGCAAGTCTCACATATATGCATGAATACTAGAAAAATTATAGCTTTGACTAGACAGACCATTGTTAGCAGAGTAATGTCTCGGCTTTTTAATATGCTGTCTAAGTTGGTTATGGGCTTCCCTAAACGCTCAGTTGGTAAAGAATCCGCCGGCAATGCAGGAGACCGGAGTTCGATTCCTGGGTTGGGAAGATCCATTGGAGAATGGATAGGCTACCCACTGCAGTATTCTGGCCTGGAGAATTTCATGGACTGTAAAGTCTATGGGGTCACAAAGAGTCGGACATGACTGAGTGACTTTCACTTTCAGGTTGGTTATAGCTTTTCTTCCAAGGAGCAAGCATCTTTTAACCACTCAGTATGCCAGTAAATTTGGAAAACTCAGCAGTGGCTACAGGACTGGAAATGGTAAGTTTTCATTACAACCCCAAAGAAGGAAAATGCCAAAGAATATTCAAACTACCATACAATTGCACTCATTTCACATGCTACGAAGGTAATGCTTAAAATCCTTCAAGGTAGGCTTCAGCAGGACCTGAACAGAGAACTCCCAGATGTACAAGCTAGACTTAGAAAAGGCAGAGGAACCAGAGATCAAATTGCCAACATCTGTTGGATCATAGAAAAGGCAAGGAAATTCCAGAAAAACAACTACTTCTACTTCACTGACTATACTAAAGCCATTGACTGTGTATCACAACAAGCTGTGGAAAATTCTTACAGAGATGAGAATACCAGACCACCTTACCTGCCTCCTGAGAAACTTGTATGCAGGTCAAGAAGCAATAGTTAGAACTGGACATGGAACAACATACTGGTTCCAAATTGAGAAAGGAGTATGTCCAGGTTGTATATTGTCACCCTACTTATTTAACTTTTATGCAGAGTACATCATGCAAAATACCAGACTGGATTAATCACATGCTGGAATCAAGTTTTCTGGGAGAAATATCAACAACCTCAGATATGCAGATGATACCACTCTAATGGCAGAAAGCAAAGAGGAAATAAAGAGCCTCTTGATGCAGATGAAAGGGGAGAGTGAAAAAACTTGCTTAAAACTCAACAGTCAAATAACTAAGATCATGGCATTTGGTCCCATTTCTTCATGACCAAAAGGAGGATAAAAAGAAACAGTGACAGATTTTACTTTCTTGGGCTCCAAAATCACTGCAGATGGTGACTGCAGCCATGAAATTAAAAGACTCTTGCTTCTTGGAAGAAAAGCTATGAAAAACATAAACAGTGTATCAGAAAGCAGAGACATCACTTTGCTGACAAAGGTCCATCTAGTCAAAACTATTGTTTTTCTAGTAGTTGGTTATGGATGTGAGAGTTGGACTATAAAGAAGGCTGAGGACCAAAGAACGGATGCTTTCAAACTGTGGTGCTTGGAGAAGACTTCAGAGTCCCTAGGACAAAACTAGTCAATCATAAAGGATTTCAACCCTGAATATTCATTGCAGGACTGATGCTGAATCTGAGGCTTCAATACTCTGGCCTCCAAGAACAGACTCATTGGAGAAGACTCTGAAGCTGGGAATGATTGAGAGCAAAAGAAGAAGGAAGTGACAGAGGATGAGATGGTTGGGTGGCATTGCTGACTCAATGGACCTGATTTTGAGCAATCTCTAGAAGATAGTGAAGGACTGGGAATCCTGGCATGCTGCAGTCTATGGGGTCTCAAAGAGTGGGACACAACTTAGCGACCAAACAACAATTAATATGATTAGTATTTTAAAATGATCAGTTGTTGCAATTTCAAAATTCCTAAATCATTAATTTTTGCCAGTAAAATCAATGGAAAAATGATATTTTTAGAAAAGAGTGGCACATGCTTCAGCTACACACATCCCAAATCTATGTTTATTGTTTGGAATATGATTAAATAACATACAATTTCATATTGTGCCTTTGCAGTTTTATTCTACCAACTTTAAATATGCGTTCTTGTGTAAAGAATGAAGTCTACCTATCAGTAAACACAGATTTTAATTGTATATAATGTCTTCCTGGCAAAAGTAAAGATTTCTGGGAGTCTATTATGTTTCCTGATTCATTTAACAAATAAACTTTCCATGTATTGTTCTTGATTAGATATGGAAAGAGGTTTCTTAATTCTGTTAATATTAAACAAAGTGAAATAACTTGGAGAGATTTCTTTCCACATAGTGAAGAGTAACCAAAGAAAAATAATGAGGAGTCATGTGTCAGATAAATTGATTTACTATGCCATTGATTGTAGCACTTGATTCACAGTGAACATTTTTGCTGTAAAGTTATTTATTTTACTCTCTTACAACTTATTTTCCCCATTACTATCAAAGGAGGTAAGATAATCTTATTAACAGGAATCATTAATTCTAAAGCAATGCTTGAAATTAAATAGCTAGAGTCTATCAGCTATTTTATTTGGGCTTTTTAAAAATAAGGATCAGAAGATAATACTTAACTCATATATTTCTTGTCCTTGATGTAGTCCATTAAGTCCCAAAAGATAATTTTTTATTTTAAACTATAAAAGGAAATTCCTGGGATAAATTTGCATGCTTGCATTCTGCTTTGCGTGCAAAATGTAGATTATTTTAAACATACTCTTTGACTTCAACCAAATAATTATATGACAATTTTAAATCAAATTGAAAATTCACAGAAAGTCTATTAGTTTCTTTGTAAAGGAGATTCTAGCACCAAAATATCAATAATCTCCCAAATTTCAGTATTTTCATAAAGTTTTGATTGTTGTTTATGTAAAAATCCAAAGAAATATTTGGTGTGTAGTCTCCAATAGAGTGATTCAGGGACCCAGAATTTTCCATCTTTTTACTCCATCATTCCCTAGATGCACTGGCCTTTCACTTCCAACTGACAAGAGTGGATCCTGTATGGAAATTAGGCACGGGCATGACACCACATACTTTCTGAACATGTTCCCTTAGCTAGAGCTGTTACACAGCAACTTCTAAGTGAGGCAAGAAAATGTCATCCAGCCTTGTGCAAGGGGGGAAAAAAGTATAGTGATAAATTAGTAATCTGCAATGGATATTGACTATATGTCTTACAGAACACAGAGTAGACAATAGCTAGTCTCATCTAAGCACTGTATCCAGTTCAATGTCTGGGATGTCCGAAGAGTGTGCAGTCCTCTTTCTCACATTTGAATATGAAGAATTTTTTTTTGAGCCATGTTGAGGTTTACATGCCTATTGGCTATCTAAGGACAGATGTTGGGTCAGTAGCTATATATATGTGGTGTCCATATGTTCTACTTTGCCCAGGACAGTCCTGATTTATGCTTCTTATCTTGCAGTAATTGTTAATAGGAACTTCTCAATCTAAAATATATTCATTTTAGATGATATGTTATGTGAATATGAAAGCTTGAAGTTTAGATTATGACTACAGAAATTTTTTAGTTATTCTTTGGGACATGGCTGTTATTTAAAATGGTGGACCCTCAGGGACTCTGATATTTAGAAATCAGGAAGAAGATGAGGATCCAGAGAAGGAAACTAAGGCCAGTGACTAGGAAGTGAACCAGGAGAATGTGGAGGTCACATGATTTGGAGAAAAGGTAGAAATGATGACTACTTTCATGGAATTCACTTCTCCAGTGGATCTTTCCAACCCAGGAACTGAACTGGGGTCTTCTGCATTGCAGGCGGATTCTTTACCAACTGAGCTATCAGAGAAGCCCTATAGAACTCTCAGTCTTCTGAAAAAGAGTGAAAAATTTAAAAAGTAAGCTTAAATTACATTTTTAGATTAACCTTCCATCTTTTAGTCCCAAGAAACTTTGATTCCAAGTCAAAGTTTGACTTAGTTTCTTTTTACGCACCATGATCTTAGTCTTCTGCGTGTTCTACCAGATGAGTCTCTCTGCCTACCATTCCTTCCATTCTACTCATGATTAAAGATCCTGCTCAAAAGTTTAGGAAGCTTTCCCGGTCCCCATCCAAGGCAACATTAGTGACTTCACACAATTAACTATCATTAGTTATTCCTTCCTCCCAAGATCCAACCTAAGCAACTTATTTTAATCATCATTATGTTATCAGCCCCTACAAACCTATCATGCACATGATAAGGGCTCCTATAAATTTTTGATGGATTATACTAAGTTATCCTACTGCATTTTAGTAGCATGCTAATGAGAGGATCTACTCCTACCTACTACAATGATAATCGTTGGGGAAAGGACAAACCCATTTATTACTTAAGTAAACTATTAATTGATAAATAACTTACATATAGATATATGTATAAATCAAAATATTCAGTTCAGTTCAGTCACTCAGTTGTGTCTAATTCTTTGTGACCCCATGGACTGCAGCACACAAGGCTTCCCTGTCCATCACTAACTTCTGCAGCTTGTGGAAACTTATATCCATCGAGTTGGTGATGCCATCCAACCATCTCATCCTCTATTGTCCCCTTTCCTCCTGCCTTCACTCTTTCCCAGCATCAGGGTCTTTTCTAGTGAATCAGTTCTTTGCATCAGGTGGCCAAAGTATTGGAGCTTCAGCATCAGTCCTCCCAGTGAATATTGAGGACTGATTTGTACAGCTTAAGAGATTTTTACAAACTGAGCACACACATATAATCGCCATCTAGCTTGAAAAGCCGAATAAGCACATCAGAACTTTACTTGCTTCACTGCATTCACGAAGAACTGTGTTTTTATCACTTTAATTAATTAATTAATTAAATTGAATGAAGCATTCTTTAAATTCTATAGTGCTTTACAGTTTTCAAAATTTGCACATGGATGATTTCATATAATCCCATTATAATCCATTCTTTCCCCTAATCCTGTAAGGCCCCTTCCCCTTCCTTCTCCCCACTGGTAACCATTAGTTTGTCCTCTAAGTCTGTGGGTCTGCTTTTTTTGTGTTCATTTATTATTTATTAGTTTGCTGTACTTTTTTAGATTCCACATAAAAGCGATATCGTGCAGAATTTGTTTTTCTACGTCTGACTTATTTGACTTAACATAATGCCCTTCCACTTGAGCTATTTCAAATCCTGAAAGATGATGCTGTAAAAGTGCCACACTCAATATGCCAGCAAATTTGGAAAACTCAGCAGTGGCCTCAGGACTGGAAAAGGTCAGTCTTCATTCCAATCCCAAAGAAAGGCAATGCCAAAGAATGCTCAAACTACCGCACAATTGCACTCATCTCACACGCTAGTAAAGTAATGCTCAAAATTCTCCAAGCCAGGCTTCAGCAATACGTGAACTGTGAACTTCCTGATGTTCAAGCTGCTTTTAGAAAAGGCAGAGGAACCAGAGATCAAATTGCCAACATCCACTGGATCATGGAAAAAGCAAGAGAGTTCCTGAAAAACATCTATTTCTGCTTTATTGACTATGCCAAAGCCTTTGACTGTGTGGATCACAATAAACTGTGGGAAATTCTGAAAGAGATGGAAATACCAGACCACCTGACCTACCTCTTGAGAACTCTGTATGCAGGTCAAGAAGCAACAGTTAGAACTGGACATGGAACAACAGACTGGTTCCAAGTAGGAAAAGGAGTACGTCAAGGCTGTATATTGTCACCCTGCTTATTTAACTTCTATGCAGAGTACATCATGAGAAACACTGGACTGGAAGAAACACAAGCTGGAATCAAGATTGCCGGGAGAAATATCAATAACCTCATATATGCAGATGATACCACCCTTATGGCAGAAAGTGAAGAGGAACTGAAAAGCCTCTTGATGAAAGTGAAAGAGGAGAGTGAAAAACTTGGCTTAAAGCTCAACATTCAGAAAACGAAGATCATGGCATCCGGTCCCATCGCTTCATGGGAAATAGATGGGGAAACAGTGGAAACGGTGTCAGACTTTATTTTTGGGGAGCTCCAAAATGACTGCAGATGGTGACTGCAGCCATGAAATTAAAAGACGCTTACTCCTTGGAAAGAAAGTTATGACCAACCTAGATAGCATATTGAAAAGCAGAGACATTACTTTGCCAACAAAGATCTGTCTAGTCAAGGCTATGGTTTTTCCTGTGGTCATGTATGGATGTGAGAGTTGGACTGTGAAGAAGGCTGAGTGCCGAAGAATTGATGCTTTTGAACTGTGGTGTTGGAAAAGACTCTTGAGAGTCCCTTGGAGTGCAAGGAGATCCAACCAGTCCATTCTGAAGGAGATCAGCCCTGGGATTTCTTTGGAAGTAATGATGCTAAAGCTGAAACTCCAGTACTTTGGCCACCTCATGCGAATAGTTGACTCATTGGAAAAGACTCTGATGCTGGGAGAGATTGGGGAAAGGAGGAGAAGGGAACGACAGAGGATGAGATGGCTAGATGGCATCCCTGACTTGATGGACATGAGTCTGAGTGAACTCTGGGAGTTGGTGATGGACAGGGAGGCCTGGCGTGCTGCTATTCATGGGGTCGTAAAGAGTCGGACATGACTGAGCAACTGAACTGAACTGAACTGAACTGAATGCCCTTCAGGTCCTTTTGTGTTGTTATAAATGATAAAATTTTATTTATTTTTTAATGGCTGAGTGGTATTCTGCTAGGGATCCCCAGGTGACTCAGTGTTAAAGAATCTTCCTGCCAGTGCAGGATACACAAGAGATATGGTTTGATCTCTGGATCAGAAAGATTCCCTGGAGGAGGAAATGGCAACCTACTCCAATATTCTTGCCTGGAAAATCCCATGGACATAGGAGCCTGGAGAGCTACAGTCCATGGGATTGTGAAGAGTCAGACATGACTGAGCATGCATGCATGATATTCCATTTTGTATACACACACATACAAATCAGTCAGTCAGTTCAGTCACTCAGTCGTGTCTGACTCGTTGCAACCCCATGAACTGCAGCACACCAGGCCTCCCTGTCCATCACCAACTCCCAGAGTCCACCCAAACCCATGTCCATTGAGTTGGTGATGCCATCCAACCATCTCATCCTCTGTCATCCCCTTCTCCTCCTGCCCTCAATCTTTCCTAGCATCCAGGGTCTTTTCAAATGAGTCAGTTCTTCACATCAGGTGGCCAAAGTATTGGAGTTTCAGCTTCAACATCAGTCCTTCCAATGAACACCCAGGACTGATTTCCCTTAGCATGGACTGGTTGGATCTCCTTGCAGTCCAAGGGACTCTCAAGAGTCTTCTCCAACACCACAGTTCAAAAGCATTAATTCTTTGGCACTCAGCTTTCTTTATAGTCCAACTCTCACATCCTTACATGACCACTGGAAAAACTAAAGAGCCTCTTGATGATAGTGAAAGAGGAGAGTGAAAAATTTGTCTTAAAGCTCAACATTCAGAAAACTAAGAACATGGCATCTGGTCCCATCACTTCATGGCAAATAGATAGGGAAACAGTGGAAACAGTGGCATACTATTTTTCTGGGCTCCAAAATCACTGCAGATGGTGATTGCAGCCATGAAATTAAAAGGCGCTTACTCCTTGGAAGGAAAGTTATGACACATACATAGATGTGTGTGTAAAAAAAAAAAAATATATATATATATATATATGTATATGTATGCATACACTACACCCTTTTCTATCCATTTGTCTGTTGATGGACACTTAGGTTGTTTCAATGTTTTGGCAATTGTAAATAATGCTGCTATGAACATTGGGATACATCTGTCTTTTTGAATTAGTGTTTTTGGGGTTTTTTTGGATATATACTCAGTACTGGAATTGTTGGGTCATATTTAGTTCTATTTAGTTTTTTGAGAAACCCCCATGCTGTTTTCCATATTGTTGTTCAGTTTCTCAGTCGTGTCTGAATCTTTGAGATCCCATGGACTGCAGTATGCCAGGCTTCCTGTCCTTCACTATCTCCCAGAGTTTGCTCAAACTCATGTTCATTGAATTGGTGATGCCAACCATTTTATCTTCTGTTGCCCTCTTCTCTTCCTGCCCTCAATCTTTCCCTCAATCCTGCCCTCAGTCAGGACCTTTTCCAAGTCAGCTTTTCACATCTCATGGCCAAAGTATTGGAGCTTTAGCAACAGTCTTTCCAATGAATATTCAGGACTGATTTCCTTTAGAATTGACTGGTTTGATCTCCTTGCTGTCCATGGGTCTTGGCACTCAGTCTTCTTTATTGTCCAACTCTCATATCCGTACACAACCAGTTGAAAAACAATAGCTTTGACTATACAGGCCTCTGTCAGCAAACTAATGTCTCTGCTTTTTAATATGTGATCTAGGTTTGACATAGCTTTTCTTCCAAGGAGCAAGTGCTTTTAATTTCATGGCTGCAGTCACCATCTGCAGTGAATTTGGAGCCCAAGAAAATAAAATCTATCCTTTTTTCCACTGGATGCACCAATTTGCATTCCTAAAAACAATAAGAAGACCTACAAGACCTTTGAGAACTAACACCCCCTAAAGATGTCCTTTTCATTATTGGGGACTGGAATGCAAAAGTGGGAAATCAAGAATCACCTGTAGTAACAGGCAAATTTGGCCTTGGAATATGGAATGAAGCAGGGCAAAGGCTAATAGAGCCTTGCCAAGAAAATGCACTGGTCATAGCAAACACCCTCTTCCAACAACACAAGAGAAGACTCTACACATGGACATCACCAGATGGTCAACACCGAAATCAGATTGATTATATTCTTTGCAGCCAAAGATGGAGAAGCTCTATACAGTCAACAAAAACAAGACTGGGAGCTGACCGTGGCTCAGATCATGAACTCCTTATTGCCAAATTCAGACTTAAATTGAAGAAAGTAGGGAAAACCACTAGACCATTCAGGTATGACCTAAATCAAATCCCTTATGATTATACAGTGCAAGTGAGAAATAGATTTAAGGGCCTAGATCTGATAAAGTACCTGATGAACTATGGATGGAGTTTCATGACATTGTACAGAAGACAGGGATCAAGACCATCCCCATGGAAAAGAAATGGAAAAAAGCAAAATGGCTGTCTGGGGAGGCCTTACAAATAGCTGTGAAAAGAAGAGAAGTGGAAAGCAAAGGAGAAAAGGAAAGATATAAACATCTGAATGCAGAGTTCCAAAGAATAGCAAGGAGAGATAAGAAAGCTTTCCTCAGTGATCAATGCAAAGAAATAGAGGAAAACAACAGAATGGGAAAGACTAGAGATCTCTTCAAGAAAATTAGAGATACCAAGGGAACATTTCATGCAAAGATGGGCTCAATAAAGGACAGAAATGTATGGACCTAACAGAAGCAGAAGATATTAAGAAGAGATGGCAAGAATACACAGAAGAACTGTACAAAAAAGATCTTCACATCCCAGATAATCACGATGGTATGATCACTCACCTAGAGCCAGACATCCTGGAATGTAAAGTCAAGTGGGCCTTAGAAAGCATCACTACGAACAAAGCTAGTGGAGGTGATAGAATTCCAGTTGAGCTATTCCAAATCCTGAAAGATGATGCTGTGAAAGTGCTGCACTCAATATGCCAGCAAATTTGGAAAACTCAGCAGTGGCCACAGGACTGGAAAAGGTCAGTTTTCCAAAGAAAGAAAGAAAGGCAATGCCAAAGAATGCTCAAACTACTGCACAATTGCACTCATCTCACACGCTAGTAAAGTAATGCTCAAAATTCTCCAAGCCAGGCTTCAGCAATACGTGAACTGTGAACTTCCAGATGTTCAAGCTGGTTTTAGAAAAGGCAGAGGAACCAGAGATCAAATTGCCAACATCTGCTGGATCATGGAAAAAGCAAGAGAGTTCCAGAAAAACATCTATTTCTGCTTTATTGATTATGCCAAAGCCTTTGACTGTGTGGATCACAATAAACTGTGGAAAATTCTGAAGAGATGGGACTACCAGACCACTTGACCTACCTCTTGAGAAACCTATATGCAGGTCAGGAAGCAACAGTTAGAACTGGACATGGAACAAGACTGTTTCCAAATAGGAAAAGGAGTATGCCAAGGCTGTATATTGTCACCCTGCTTATTTAACTTATATGCAGAGTACCTCATGAGAAACGCTGGGCTGGAAGAAGCACAAGCTGGAATCAAGATTGCCGGAAGAAATATCAATAACGTCAGATATGCAGATGATACCACCCTTATGGCAGAAGGTGAAGAGGAACTAAAAAGCCTCTTGATGAAAGTGAAAGAGGAAAGTGAAAAAGTTGGCTTAAAGCTCAACATTCAGAAAATAAAGATCATAGCATCTGGTCCCATCACTTCATGGGAAATAGATGGGGAAATAGTGGAAACAGTGTCAGATTTTATTTTTGGGAGGCTCCAAAATCACTGCAGATGGTGACTGCAGCCATGAAATTAAATGACGCTTACTCCTTGGAAGAAAAGTTATGACCAACCTAGACAGCATATTCAAAAGCAGAGACATTACTTTGCCAAAAAGGTCCATCTAGTCAAGGCTATGGTTTTTCCTGTGGTCATGTATGGATGTGAGAGTTAGACTGTGAAGAAAGCTGGGCACCAAAGAGTGTATGCTTTTGAACTGTGGTGTTGGAGAAGACTCTTGAGAGTCCCTTGGAGTGCAAGGAGATCCAACCAGTCCATTCTAATGGAGATCAGCCCTGGGTGTTGTTTGGAAGGAATGATGCTAAAGCTGAAACTCCAGTACTTTGGCCACCTCATGCGAAGAGTTGACTCATTGGAAAAGACTCTGATGCTGGGAGGGATTGGTGGCAGGAGGAGAAGGGAACGACAGAGGATGAGATGGCTGGATGGCATCACCAACTCGATCGGCGTGAGTTTGAGTGAACTCCGGGAGTTGGTGACGGACAGGGAGGCCTGGCATGCTGCGATTCATGGGGTCGCAAAGAGTTGGACACAACTGAGTGACTGACCTGAACTGAACTGAACCAACAATATACAAAAGGTCCTTTTTATCATTTCCTCTCCAATATTTATATTTGTGGTCTTTTTAATAACAGTCATTCTGACAGGTATGAGGTGATATTTCATTGTTACATTGATTTGTATTTCTCTGATAATTAGTTATATTGAACATCTTTTCATGTAATGCCTATTATATGCCATGTTTGGAAGAATATGTACTCAAGTTTTCTGTCTGTTTTTAATCTTTTTCTGTTGACTTGTATGATCTATTTATATTTGTTGGAAATTAACCTTTTACTGGTCATATTATTTGCAAATATCTTCTCCCATTTAGTTGGTTATATTTTTGTTTTGTTGATGGTTTCATTTGTTGGGAAAAAGTTTTTAGGTTAATTAGGTTCCATTTATTTATTTTTGCCTTTGTTTCTTTTGCTTTCATAGAGCCAAAAAATATTGCTACAATTTATGTCCAAAAGCGTTCTGCCTATGTTTTCCTCTAGGAATTTTACAGTGGCAGTCTTAATCCATTTAGGTTTTTAATTCACTTTGAGTTTATTTTTGTGTACAATGTTACAGACTGCTCTAACATTATTCTTTTACATGTAGCTATCCAGTTTTTCCAGCACCATTTATTGAGGAGACTGTTTTTTCTCCATTATTTATTCTGGTTTCATTTGTCATATATTAATTGACAGTAAGTGTGTGAGTTTGTGTCTGGGATCTCTATTCTGCTTCATTGATCTATGTGTGTTTTTGTGCTACTACCATACTTTTTTGATGACTGAAGTTTTGTAGTTGAGTCTGAAGTCAGGGAGCTTTATTCCTCTAGCTTTGTTCTTTCTTAAGACATTCAGGATCTTTTCTGTTTACAGTTTTTAAAATTATTTGTTGTAGCTCTGTCTGTGAAAAATGCCATTGGCATTTTGATAGGGATATCACTGAATCTATTGATTGCCTTTACTAGTATTGTCATTTTAACAATAAGAGGGCTTCTGATGCAATAATATGTTATATCCTTCCATCAGTTTGTGTCAACTTCAGTTTCTTTCATCAGTGTCTTACAGTTTTCTGACTACAGGTCTTAACTTCTTAGATAGGTTTTTTCCTAGGTATTTTATTCTTGTGGATGCAGTGGTAAATGGAATCATTTCCTTAATTTCTTTTCTTGATAGTTTGATGTTAATATATAGAAATGCATCAGGTTTCTGTATATTAATTTTGTATTTTTAAACTTTATCAGATTCATTGATGATCTCTAGTAGTTTTCTGGTAGCATCTTTAGGGTTTTCTATATATAGCATCATGTCATCTGCGAACAGTGACAGTTTTACTTCTTCCCTTCCAGTTTGTATTACTTTTGTTTCTTTTTCTTTTCTGATTGCTGTGGCTAGGCCTTCCAAAATTATGTTGAATAAAAGTGATGAATATGGACATCTTTGTCTTATTGCTGATCTTAGAGAAAATGCTTTCAACTTGTCACTATTGAGTATGATGTTGACTGTTAGTTTGTTATGTGGCCTTTTTTATGTTGAGATATGCTCCTTCTATGCCTACTTTCTGGAGAGTTTTTAATTATAAATTTACGTTGAATTTTATCAACAGCTTTATTTGCCTCTATTGAGATGATCATATGGTTTTCATTCTTCATTTTGTTAATGTGGTGTATTACATTGACTATTTACATATATTGAAAAAATCCTTGCACTCTTGGGATAAATCACACATGCTCATTGGGTACAATCCTTTTAATATATTGTTGGATTCAGTTTCCTAATATTTTCTTGAGGATTTTTACATCTATGTTCATCAGTGATATTGGCTTATAATTTTCTTCCTTTTTGTAATATCTGTGTCTGGTTTTGGTATCAGGGTGATACTGGCCTCATAGAATGAGTTCAGAAGTGTTCCTACCTCTGTAAATTTTTTTTGGAACAATTTCAGAAGGATAAATGTTAACTCTTCTCTAAATATTTGATAGAATTTACCTATGAAACCATCTGGTCCTGGACTTTTGCTTGTTGGGACTTTTTAAATTACTGATTCAATTTTAGTACTGGTACTTGGTCTATTCATGTTTTCTATTTCTTCCTGGATTGGTCTTAGGAGATTGTACCTTTTTAAGAATTTGTCCATTTCTTTTAGATTGTCCATGTTATTGGCATATAATTCTTCATAGCAATCTCTTATGATCCTTTTTAAGGTGTTCATGGTTGTAACATTTCAAATTAAATCTCAAATGTTAGTCGCTCAGCATAACACTTTGTGACTGTACCCCGCCAGGCTCCCCTGTCCATGGAATGCTCCAGGGAGGAATACTGTACTAGGTTGCTATTCCTTTCTCCAGGGGATCTTCCCAATCCAGGGGTCAAACCCAGGTTGTCTGCACTGCAGACAGATTATGGTCAAGAGTTAACTACTGTTCTAACTTCTGACTTTTAATACTTTGTTTAGTTCCACCTCTTTGATTGTTAGAGTTATATGAATAGAAATACATATTTCATACCTATTTTATGTGGCTTCTTTCACCCATTATTGTTTTGTTGGAATCGTTCATATTGCCTATGTTCACTAATATCCATTGTAGTTTTACTAAATAAATATACTTCAACCTGTCTGTTCTACTCCTGATGGACATTTGGGCTTCCAGTTGGATTATTATAAACTATATTGCTACAGACATCTTGTGTATGCTTCTTAATTTACATTTGTATAAATTTTTTGAGAGGAGATATACACCTAGAAGTGAAATTTCTTAGAGTATGTTTATCTTTAGCTTTAGTAGATACTCATCAAACAAATTTTACAAGTGGTTGTATGAATTTGTACACCCACCAGCAGTTTATGAGCGTTCAGTTTTCCTACATCCTCCCCAATATTTGTTGTTTTCTTTCTCATTTGAGCCATTCTGGTGAGTATGTAAGGGAAACACGTTGTGGTTTTAAATTGCACTGCCTTGATTCCTATTTAAGATGAGTACTGTTCCGTATAATTAATAGTAATCTATATATAGCTTTTTCTTGGTAAAATGTTCATTTTTCTATTGGGGTTATCTGTCTTTATTCTTAATGATTTGTAACAATTCTTCATAAATGTTGCGTGTGAGTCCTCTGTAGGGTATAGGTATTGAATGTCACTCTGTCTTTTGATTCCCTTCATGGTGTCTCTCAAAGAACAGAAAGCTTTAATTTTAATGTAGTTAGTTTCATTTATTCTTTTCCTCCTTTTTGATTCCCACTTTCTGCTTGCTGTTTAAGAGATCTTTTCTTGTCTCAAGGTACTGATGATTTTCTCCTCTATTTACTTTTAAGAGCTTTATGGGTATGGCTCTCCTTATTTGGATCTGCAATCTATCTCAAGTTTATTTTTGTGTTATAATGTGAGATAAAGGGCAAGGTATTTTAGGTATTCCATTTATCATATACCTGTATTGAAAAGATTATTTTCCCCTATTTACTATACTGTTACTTTAATCATAATTTAGTGTCCAAATATGTATGGGTCTATTTCTGGACAGTCTATTCTGTTCATTTGTTTATTTGTCTATTCATGTGCTACTATAGAGTGAATAATTATGTTCCCTCAAAATTCATGTCTTGAAATTTACTCCCTAATGTAATGGTATTTTGAAGACAGGCCTCTGGAAAATGAGTAAGTCATTTGGTAGAGCCATAAATGGGATTAGAATCCTTATTTAAAGAGGCCCCAGAGAATTTCCCTCTCCTTTCAGTGAAAGATGAGCCAGGGCTTCCCTGGTGGCACAGAGGGTAAAGAATCTACCTACAATGCTGGAGACCTGGGTTCTATTCCTGAATCAGGAAGATCCCCTGGAGAAGGGGATGGCTACTCACTCCAGTGTTCTTGCCTGGAGAATCCCATGAATAGAGGAGCCTTTTGGGCTACAGTCCATGGGGTCTCAAAAATTCGAACACGATTGAGTGACCAAACACACACACATAAAAACCAGGAAGTGGGACTCACCACATACCAAATCTACCAACGTTTTGATCTTGGATTTCCCAACCTCTAGAACTGTGAGAAATAAATTTCAGGTGTTTATAAGTTACCCATGAAATTCATGCAACCATGAAATTAAAAGACACTTACTCCTTAGAGGAAAAGTTATGCCCAACTTAGACAGAATATTAAAAAGCAGAGACATTACTTTGCCAACAAAGATCCTTTTAGTCAAGGCTATGGTTTGTCCAGTAGTCATGTATGGATGTGAGAGTTGGACTATAAAGAAAGCTCAGCACCGAAGAATTGATGTTTTTGAACTGTGGTGTTGGAGAAGACTCTTGAGAGTCCCTTGAACTGCAAGGAGATCCAACCAGTCCATGCTAAAGGAAATCAGTCCTGAATATTCTTTGGAAGGACTGATGTTGAAGTTGAAACTCCAATACTTAGGCCACTTGATGTGAAGAACTGACTCATTTGAAAAGACCCTGATGCTGGGAAAGATTGAAGGCGGGAGGAGAAGGGGACGACAGAGGATGAGATGGTTGGATGGCATCACTGACTCAACGGACATGAGTTTGAGTAAACTCAGGAGTTGGTGATGGACAGGGTGGCCTGGCATGCTGCAGTCCATGGGGTCACAAAGAGACACGACTGACTGAGCGACTGAACTGAACTGATAAATCACCCAGTCTGTAATATTCTGTTGTGGCAGGCTGACAAGACTAAGACATATGCTATACCACAGTATCTTAATTACTATTGTTTTTAATAGGAAAATATAGGCAGTATGTCTTCTAGTATTTTTCCTATCAATTGGTTGTGATTTGGCTATTGTATACATTTTACATATCCATATAAATTATAAAATTGCATTGTTAATTCTTCAAAAGATCCTGCTAGGGTTTTGATTTGCATTATAATAAATCTATGAATCAGTTAGGGGAGAGCTTCTTCCATCTTCACAATAGTCAGTGTTCCAGACCATACACATGGTCTGTCTCTGCATTTATTTATCATTTATTTTTATATTCTCTATGCAAAATTTTCCAGGAACCCAGCTGACCCTCGAAAACATAAACTCTCATACTCTCTCTCCTTCCCTGCTTATGTCCTCAGTCAACTATGATCTCTCATATTCTCCCTTTTATCCCATGTGATTCTCAACTAAAAATAATTAGCTTACTCCTCAGAGATTATCTTTCATTCAGATCCAAAATTCTCTGAATGATCAGATAAGCTATATAGTTTTTGCTTTCTAAGGAAACAGGACAAAGATTCTTCTCAAGTTACATATTATTTTACCTGTGTTTTTAGGAGACAATACCTCCAATCACAGTAATGTATAGAATATGATGCCCTTCCACATAAGGATAACAGAACTAGCTAACAATATATAATAGCTAAGCATATTTATAAACATATTTCCAAATAGAATAAACCACAGATATATGTTTTAATTAATGAATAGTAATTTGGTACCAATATATGAATATATTATTACAGGAAGCTTCAAGTGAGTTATCATATATTATACTGCCATTTAATACTCACATATAATTTTTCAAAATTTGTGCCCCAGAGCCTAGATCTCTTTAACCAGACCTTACAATGGTGAGAGCTCAAACTTTACTTCCAGGAGCCTCTGTTGGCCCTGCAGTGTGTATGCACATGCATGTTGGTGGGAAACTGAACTGACACATCTCAATCCCTCAGTCAATCCACAGCTGTTCTTTTTAAAACTGTAGTTTCCAACTCCTGACAACGGCAGCACTAAAGAAACAGCCACAGAGCTTCTCACTCTTCTTTGACTAGAATAACTAATTACAGTTTAGCACTGTGGGAACAAAGTTATTACCTAATACCCAACTCTAGACACTGCAATTCAATTACTGGCCCGCACTCTTTAGAAGCACAACCTTGGTAATTAGCAGCAAACTTTCATCTTAGCACAGCATGTGAGCAGTTGCCTGTGGAGGAAGCAGAATCAAAACAAAAATAAAAGCAGCACATGTATGTATCCTAGCTCTGTAATTGTTACCGAGGGTCATAGGAGCCTCAGCAGAGCCAGGGTTTGATGAAAAGAATTTTGACATTTGGAAAATTAGGCAAGGGTGCAATCTTATAGCAAGAAGTTATGTTAGAAATAATTTAAAAAGAGTAAAGTAGATTGTCTTATTTCATATATCTGAAGATAGTTAAAGCTGAAAAGAACTAAATCCAGCCTTGTCATAAGTGAAGTGAAAGCCGGTAGTCATGTCTGACTTTTTGTGATACCATGTATGACAGTCCATGTGATTCTCCAGGTCAGAATACTGGAGTGGGTAGCCTTTCCCTTCTCCAGGGGATCTTCCCAGCCCAGGGATGGAACCCAGTTCTCCTGTATTGCAGGCAGATTCTCTACAAGCTGAGCCATCAGGGAAGACCAAGAGATAAGTATTTAAGTAAAGAAACTAGAGTCCCAAAAGATTATGGGACTTGTACACAAGGTCACATAGCTAATTAGATCCCTGGCTAGGACTAGAACTCCAGTCTCCAAATGACCCATCATTGTTCTTTCCACTGGATCCTCTAAACATCAGGTCGCTTGCAAAAGGTGTTTTTAAGTTGGAAGGGGGCACTTATCACCAATTCTGTTTCTACTAGCTTTTTACTAGAATGTAATGTATTGAAAATATTGTACAAGTTATTCAAATGGAATAGAGATATTCCAAAGAGGCAGGGAAATATTACTTGCACATTTAATTTAGCTTTTATAGAAAGTTCAATAAATCCAAGTGGTGAATGAAAGAGGAGTGATTTCTACACAAGAACTTGGTTATTTTGCAATCAACAAATACAGACACCATTTTGAATTCAGCTGGGTCAACATATGCTATATTTATACCACTCATTAGATTCAACATGAGCCATTGATGTCTGTTTGACATAGAATAGCTAAATCAGCCTGATAAAATAGAGAATTATTTACCTGTATAAATAGATATTTAAGTACATCTGATATTTAGAAAGGCTGAGTGGCTTGGTCAACTTTATACAGGTAGTCAGAGAGAGTATCCAAACCCTAGTCTCCTGACTCTCAGAGACATCTTTAAAAAAAATTGATGCGCAAGAGAGTGAACTTAGTTCTGAATATAACTGAATGGCTAGCTATCCATCCAAGTGCCCATTCACTTGATTCCTCTTGAGTTTCAGCTATCAAATTCCACAAAATAAAGAAATGTCCAAGAATTATTTTATGTAAATTTGATTCCAAATGTAAAAGATTGAAACAGTAAGATAGCATCTAGACTAGATATACATAGCTAAATCTTTCTAGAAGATAACACTCCAACAGATAATTATTTGCCTATCAACCTATATTTCCCAGCAGCAAAGAATTTGTATGTGATAGTCACTAAAAGCTGCAACATTCTTTTAGCATCAAAGGCAAAAATTAACACATATTTAAATATACTAGCGTTGGTTTTTCAGACAAAACCGTAGAAATTTTCTTTCATCAAGAAAATATTTTTTGAGGTATTGTAACTGCCTTACTTTGATAATGGTTCTCCCTGAGGCACAGCAATTATCTTACAAGGCAAATGCTAAAGCCACATATTAGATGTGTTCCTGGGGACAAAGAAATAGTATCAAATGAGATCTAGTAGAGTAATATAGCTGAAAGTACATTGTAAACTATCAAACAAAATTATACATAGCATTAGGAGTGTCAGCGTGGAATAGTGGAAGGAACACTGGAGTTGGCAGTAGAAAATAGATTTCAGTCCCAGCTTGGCCATTTGCTAGCTAAATGAATTCAGGCAACTCATGTAACTTCTCTGACCTTCATCTGTCAAATAGGGATAATAATAATTGCCCTGCCTGACTTGTAGAATTTGGAGAAGGGGGATGAGGCAACATATGCTAAAGTGTGTTATAAAATGTATCACATTTGACAAATGTTAAGCAGTGTTATTTTCTACTTGCATACTGAAGAGTCCTATTACATATTCATATGTCTGTATCTCCTTCCGTGTGTTAAACTTTCAGCCCAGTCATGACTTTGGTGTATGCTATTACTAAAGTGATTTAACCTCATTTATCATTTAATTTCCTTCTCCCTAGGCCTTTGATCCTTTAGATCCTTTGCATCTCTCCTAAATTTAGATCAGGCATTCTTAAATCAGAGAAATCTAGTTTTTGAGTTCAACAGAACCAGGTTGGAAACTTAGTTTTGTCTCTCATTAGTTGTGTAGACTTGGGGAAGATTTTAAAATCTCGCTAAGCCTCAGTGTTTTAGTCTATAAAATGGATTATTGTTCAGTTTAGATGAGCAAATAATCCATGGGAAATACTTTGTACAATTCCCCCAATCTGGTATTTTTATTGAAGCAATTCCAAGATGAAGACATGTGGACACAATTGCTACTGTGACAGAATAACTATGTTATCAAAAACATTGTGATCTAATGGTCCATTTATGGATTTTAGCCAATACTAATGGCTTTAGTCTTACATTGCATAGCAAGCAACATGTAATGGTGATGTTTGTAAAATCGATTTTGTTCCTTTAAACTTGAGTGTGCTAAAAATTCTATAAGAACTTAAAAGTAAAATAACTTTATTCTTCTGAATCTTCTAAATATCTAAATGCTTACAAATAGTTGCAGTTGAAAATTATAGTTCTTTAAGAAGGATCCTTTTTTTTTAAATAGTATATGTATGTTGTGTTCAGATTCTGGGAAAATAAATTTTCTCTAATTTTTGTTTAGCACTGCCTTAACAATTATTTCCTTTTTATGACTTGTTCCCCCAAATTAATTTCATTTTTGTTTTTATCGATATATCAAGTATGGAGCCCCTGGTGGCTCAGACAGTAAAGAGTCTACCTGCAGTGTGGGAGACCTGGGTTCAATCCCTGTGTAGGGAAGGTCCTCTGGAGAAGGAAATGGCAACCCACTCCAGTATTCTCGCCTGGAGAATCCCATGGCCATGGGCTCTCAAAGAGTCCGACATGACTGAGTGACTTCACTTTGTTTTTCTTTCAAGAATGTAAATGACAATTTTCTGCTCAGTACACTTGAAACTGTGATGTTGAATTCAAATTTGAATCTCCCATATATATATATACGTGTTGCCAGTAAAACTATGTGAGTGTTTGTTTAATTATTACCCTTCCATTGTTCTTGTCTTATGTAATTTATTTTCCTTCTTGGTTAATGATCAGTGTTTTAGTTTGTCTTGATCAGTAGTGATGGAAATAGTCTAAATTTCATGTCTATTTATTGATGAACTTATATTTTTGTGTGTGTGCAAGAGGACTTTTTCGAATTGAAGGTAATTTTTTAAAAAGTTTATGATTCTATTTTTAGATACTATTTGAATTCTAAATTGTTGGGAAAATATAACATAAAAATTTACCAGCTTTATTTAAACCATACAGTCCACTGTGTTAAACATATTCTCATATTTATGTCACTGGAAATAAATTGTTGGGTATCAGCTTAAGTTGATACCAAGAGTGAGACTCTGCCAACATTAATTCTAAAATATGAGGCAGTAACTTAACAGGAGTAGAAATAAGTAAGGAAATTGATATTTGAGACATGAAAAGATGGAAACCAATATTTTACAGTGACGAAACATGTGGTATAGTGGACATCTGTGATTGCGTTCCAATGCACTAGTTCTTTTGGAAAAGTTTGGAAAGCAGAATTCCAGTAGTGAGTGGGGGTTGTGACTGGTTACATTTAGCAAGGCATGAGAAGAAAGACCCGAAGAGTCAAAAAGTGAGTGACTTCACTTTCACTTTTCACTTTCATGCATTGGAGAAGGAAATGGCAACCCACTCCAGTGTTCTTGCCTGGAGAATGTCAGGGATGGGGGAGCCTGAAGGGCTGCTGTCTATGGGGTCTCACAGAGTCGGACATGACTGAAGTGACTTAGCAGTAGCAGCAGCAGAGAAGAAAAAGGTGATCACAGGCAAGAACTGGAGGGCCTGTAAGCAGATATGGAAAGGATTTAGAACATGAAAATGTAAAAATAAGACAGAAAAGATTTGCACAAAAATGACTTTTTGGTACAAAAAAAGTCTAGATGGTTTTATGGCTTCCCTGGTGGCTCAACTGATAAGGAATCCACCTGTAATGTAGGAGACCTGGGTTCAGTACCTGGATTAGGAAGATCCCCTGGAGAAAGGAATGGCCACCCAGTCCAGTATTTTGGCCTGGAGAATTCCATGGACTGTATAGTCCATGGGGTTGCAAAGAGTCGGACATGGCTGAGTGACTTTCACATGGCAAAGATCAGATAATAGAGATGTGACATCCCATCAAATCTGATGCTTTCAATGTAGTTTCCATCATGGAGGAAGAGACAGAGGCAGAGACTTGAGAGTAACAGAGACATGGTGCCAAGAAAGTAAAGGATTAAACCAGACTTGAGAACTACATCTAGGAAATACCTTTTTGTGAGGTTGCAGGAATATGGAATTGACTATAAACAGATCAGAAGCTAATTTTTTAAAGATAATTATATGGCCAAAGAAACCATCAGTTCAGTTCAGTTCAGTTCAGTCACTCACTCGTGTCCGACTCTTTGCGACCCCATGAACTGCAGCACGCCAGGCCTCCCTGTCCATCACCAACTCCCGGAGTTTACCCAAACTCATGTCCATTGAGTCGGTGATGCCATCCAACCATCTCATCCTCTGTCATCCCCTTCTCCTCCTGCCTTCACTCTTAAGCTTGGTCTTAAAAAATCATTTTTTTGTTGTTTTTAATGTGATTTCAAAACCAAATCTCAGGCCCCTAATCTGCAGGCAGGAAGAAGCTGAGGAAGCTCTACAGTCTTGAAATAGGATAAAATTTCCAACCCCGATAATAGGTTTGAACTGTAGAGGGAAATGGACAAAAATGAGCATCCAAAGAAAAGGAATCATGAGCCACAGAGAACAGTGGATGATAGAACTTATCCCACATAGCAGACTGAGAAACTAATAAAGGACTTTACCCCTCTGCCAGGGCAGCGGGGCATCACAGTGCCTGCCTGGCAGATCTCATCATTGCCTGGGACCAGTGATGACTGAGCCTCTCAGCCGTGATTCCCTACAGCTTTTAATGGGAGTGTTAAGTCAGTTATACTGCTTTTCCACTTTGATACACTGTGCACATGTTTATATATGCATGTACGTATATATGCATGCATCTGTGTGTGTGTGTGTGTGTGTCTAGGGGGACAGATAGCTTGTCTTTCTAGTTTATAGGACACCATATCAGGTTTCACCATCAGAAAATGGTACTGCTATTTATACTTTTGTGTAGCCTAAAGAGAGACTTTAAATTTTATATTTTCTAAGATTGTTTATCCAGTACATCTGCAAATTCCATTAGTCTTACTGGCAAAATAAATTCAGAATTTGACCACTTGTCACTACCTCCATTTCTATCTCTCTTGTCTTAGTCAAACATGATGTCTCAGCAGAGTTACCCAAAAAGCTTCCTAATTGGTACCTTCTTGCTGTCCTTCTGACTATATAATTTATTTTTTCCCACAACAGCCTGAGCTATCCTTTCAGAGTGGAAGTGAGACCCTCTGCTCCAAAGTCTCCTACGGCGTCTCCTCACATTTAAAAACTGAAGTCCATGGCCTCCTCTCCAACCTCTTCGGCAGTAATTCTCCCCATGGTTACTAAATGCCAGCAGCTCTTCATTCCTCACTATTCATCAAACATGCAGACGCTCTCAGCTCTAGTTCCCCCCGTCCCCATGGCCATCTGCATGGCCAGCTTCTTCATTCCATGACTGTCTTCGCTCCAATATCACTTCCCAATAGAGATCCAACCACTTTGCCTTCTCTAGGTCCTGATACTCTTTCTTTTTCTTTGTAGCCCACATCACCTGACATTCTATGGAATAGTTAAGAGGTTTTGTTTTGTTTACTGATATATACATAACTCTTAAACAGGGCTTGAAACATGGTAAGTGTTTAACAAATACAGTGTGAATGATTATCTTATTTGCTTCTGTATCCCACCATTCATGTGTCATAAAATAAATGCCCTGAGGATGTAGAATAGGACAGAATCGGAGAGTCGGACACGACTGAGCGACTTCACTTTCACTTTTCACTTTCATGCATTGGAGAAGGAAATGGCAACCCACTCCAGTGTTCTTGCCTGGAGAATCCCAGGGACGGGGGAGCCTGGTGGGCTGCCGTCTATGGGGTCGCACAGAGTCGGACACGACTGAAGCGACTTAGCAGGAGCAGCAGCTCTACCTGGGGGCAGTAAGTGAAAGTCTCCCAGCACTGTGGCTTCCTGGATGCCCAGCCTTAAGACTTTGCTCTCAGGAGAAGAGCCCAGATCTTGGTTGAATACTCTGTTGCTGTTATCTTGAAATTCTTTATCATTTTGAACAAGAAGACCTGCTTTTTTTTTTAGTGATATAATTCATGCAACATACAATTCACCATTTTAAAGGATACAGTTCAGTGATTTTTAGTACATTCACAAAATTTTGTAACCATCACCACTATCTAATTCCAGAATATTTTCATTACCCACAAAAGAAATCTCACACTTTCTAGTATTCATTCCCCATTTCCCATATCCCCTAAACTTTGGAAAACATTACTTCCTGACTAAATTTGCCTATTCTAAACATTTTATATAAGTGAAGTCATACAATGCATGACACTTTGTATCAGGCTTCTTGCACTTAGGGTGATATTTTCAAGGTGTCACATGGATCAGTACTTTGCTTCCTTTTATGGCTAGGTAATATTTTTTGTATGCGTATATCACATTTTGTTTGCTGATTCATTCATTATTAGATATTTGGGTTGTTTCTACTTTTTGGCTATTATGAATAATGCCACTATGAACATTCATGTACAAGTTTTTGCATCACTACATTTTTTTTTTCTTGGATATATGCCTACTAGTGGAATTGCTGGGTTGTATGGCTACTGTATGTCACATTTTTGAGAAACTGACAAGCTGCTTTCCACAGAGGCATTTTTATATTTGCACCAGCAGTGTATGAGGGTTACACTTACTCTACATCCTCCCAACACTTGGTATTTTCTGCTATTAATAATACTTGTTATCTTTTTATTATAGCCATCCTAGAGGAAGTGAAATTGTGGTTTTGGCTTGCATTTCCCTAATGACTAATGATGCTGAGCACCTTTTCATGTGCCAGTTGATAATTTGTATAGCATCTCTGGGTAAATATCTTTTCTAATTCTTTGACTATTTTTGTATATTTTTATTGAAGTACAGTTGATTCACAATGTTGTATTAGTTTCAAGTGTAAAGCAAAGTGACTTATATTATTAATTGATCCCTCCCCCTTACTGTTTCTCTTCTGGTAAGCATAAGTTTGTTTTCTATTTCTATTGGCCTATTTCTCTTTTGTATATAAGTTCATTTGCAAAAGCTTTTTTGAGATTTCATATCTAAGTATTATTTGTCTTTCTCTCTTAATTACTTAGCATGATAATCTCTAAGTCCATCCATATTGCTGCAAGTGGTATTATTTCATTCTTTTTTACGATTAAGTTCTGAAATTTAGTGAAGTCCAAATTATTTATTTACTATTTTTGGTAGCTTGAGATTTAGGTGTCTAAGAAAGCTTTGCCTAATTCAAGGTCACTAAAATTTATGCCTTGGGTTCTTTCTAGGAATTTTATAGTTTTAGCTCTTACATTTAAGTCTTTGATATATTTTTGAGTTGAATTTTCTATATGGTATGAGACTTGCATCTGTATCTATCCATCTATATATTTTTTCTTTTTTGTGAACATGCAGTTGCTCCAGCACCATTTGTTGAAAAGGTTAATCTTTCCTAATTGAATCCTCTTGGCATTCTTGTCAAAAAGCAATTGACCATAAATGCATAGGTTTATTTTTAGACTCTTAGTTCTGTTCCAGTGATGTATAAGTCTGTCCTTATGCCAGTACCACACTGTCTTGATTACTAAAGCTTTGGAATAAGTTTTTAAACTGGAAAGTACGAATCCTCCAACTACATTCTTATATTTTGATATTTTTAGATATTCTGGGTCCCTCACATTTCCACCTATATTTTAGGGTCAGCTTGTCAGTTCCTGAAAAATAAAATTTGTATTTTAATTCCTAATCAATTTAGGAATTAAATCTACAGATGAATTTGGGGTATATTGTCATGCTAACAATATTTAGTCTTTCAGTTTATAAACATGAATATCTATTGATTTGGATCTTTAATTTATTTGAACAATGTTTTATAGTTTTTGTATATAAGTCCTGTGTTTCTTTTGTTAAAATTTTTCCTAAATATTCTATTTTCTTTGATGTTGTCTTCTGACATTATTTTCTTAGTTTTATTTTTAGATCATTCATTACTAGTATAGAAATACAACTAACTTTTTATTGATTTTGTATCCTGCATTTTTGCTGAAGTCCTTTATTAGCTCTACTATTTTTTTTGTCTGTATGTTTATGTATGTGTGCATGCATGCACAATTGTAGTGGATTCCTTAGGATTTTCTGTGTACCTAATCATGTCATCTCCAAATAGAGATGGTTTTAATTCTTCTTCATTCTGGATGTCTTTTATTTCATTTTCTTGACAATTTCCGTGACTATTAGCTTTAGCACCGTGATGAATAGGAGTGGCAAGATGGTATGTACCTGTTTCTTTCCTGAACTCTTGAAAGAGCTTTCAGTATTTTACCATTAAGTATGATATTAGAGGCCCTGAATTTTTATGTTGTATTTGGCCCTACATATTGTATAGCCGGGCTTCCCTGGTGGCTCAGATGGTAAAGAATATGCCTGTAGTGCAGGAGACCTGGGTTCAATCCCTGGCTTGATCCCCTGGAGGAAGGCATGAAAACCCACTCCAATATTCTTGCCTGGAGAATCCCCATGGACAGAGGAGCCTGGTGGGCTACAGCCAATAGGGTCACAGAGTTGGACATGACTGAGCAACTAAAAAAAAAAAAAAAAAGCACATTGTTTAGCTGGTCCTGACTCATAAAGACGAGCAGAGTGAGCTGAGGATTAAAGGATAAGTGGGAGCTCCCCAGCAGGTGAGGAGGAGGAGAGAGAACACTATGTGCAGTGTTAGATTCTAGATCTCGAATTGATTCAGTAGCTGGTGTGTGAAGGTCAAGTGAGAGTGAAGGAAAACAGAAGTTGGAAAAGAAGGTTAACTAACCACTGTAGGCTTGCTGACTGTATTAAAGAGCTTTGATTTTACTCTGTGATTTTTGTGTGTGGGACACTATCATGTTTGATATATAATAGTAAAGAATGGAATAAAGGGAAATAAAGGTAGAAACCGAGACAGGGAAGACAAATCATGGATTATTGCAATATTTGAGACTGAGTCTAAACTTTGCCAGCTTTACCTTGGATTAGCTATATTCTTGGTTTTGAAGACTTCGGCTTCCTGCTTTTATATTTTTTTAATGAAAAAACTTTAGTAATAGAAATGCATAATTATATCAGTTAAGTCTAGAATGTCCTGCTGTTGCTGCTGCTGCTGCTAAGTCACTTCAGTCGTCTCCAACTCTGTGCGACCCCCGTAGACGGCAGCCACCAGGCTCCCCGTCCCTGGGATTTTCCAGGCAAGAACACTGGAGTGGGTTGCCATTTCCTTCTCCAATGCATGAAAGTGAAAAGTGAAAGTGAAGTCGCTCAGTCATGTCCGACTTTAGTGACCCCAGGGACTGCAGCCCACCAGGCTCCTCAGTCCATGGGATTTTCCAGGCAAGAGTACTGGAGTGGGGTACCATTGCCTTCTCTGAGAATGTCCTGCATTTGCATCTTATTAACTACATCTATTCGTATTAGGCATTTCCCAACACATTAACAAAATCAAACAATTTTCTTTTTCTCTCATTTCCTTATTTTTTCCTTTCTACTCACCTCCCTTCCTTCCTTTTTCTTTGTATTAATCACTTAATTAATTAATTCCTCAAAGCTCATTTAGGACCTACAGGGCTGAACTAGATCTATAACACATTCCTTGCCCTGGAAGAGCCTATGAATGGTTGAATGAAGCAAGGCAGCCATATTTCAAATCAGAGTATGGTGTATCATTGTTATCCTTCAGTCACACATGGTCACCTGCCCCAGCTCTGTCACTGTGGCCTTTGTTAAAAAAAGTTTATAGCATCTGATATACACGCAATAGTGATTGCTAAGTGCTTCTTTGTTGTATCAGTTCAGGTTGGAATGGTTGAAAAGACTAGAGTTAGAATTAGTGACTAAGTTCATAGAAACAGTAAAAGGAACCAAAGCACCAAAACAACTAAGTCCTTAAAGAGAGTCAGATAATCTGGAGCTGGTGTTTGATTGTATAAGTAGCTATAAATTCCTAGTCAATTCTGTAGATTCACAGATCTGGGAAGTGATGAGCCATTTCAGAGAGTATACCTCTATCCTCCAAATTACATAATACTAAATCCATGTCATTAAATAAATGATTCTAACCCTTTTTTTCCCCTTGCTTTTATTGGATTTCAAAGTTCAGTACACATTCAAATTATTCAATTTTGATATCCCTTTTTATTATCAAATGTCCTACTTTTGAAATGGAAAGCTCAGTTGGCCATGTTCCCTGTCAAGTTTAAGAAGCTTTTATCATTTAAATAAATTAAACCTTCCAGCATGGGCTCCACAGAACATAATGAAGCAAGGAGAAGAAAAGCTTAAATGAAATAAACCCCTTTACTCATAGAAACAGTACAGGCTATTGTGCATTCTACCAATAAATGTGTGGCTCTAATCATAGTCTGATTTGTGATTTTTCTTTTCTAATTCTGTCCTTAATTTTTTAGTGTTTATTAGCAATTTGACTTGCCATTCAGCAGAAGATAGACATGGTGCAAGAGGTTGTAGGAACCTCTTGCTCAAGGTTCCTAAAGAAAAAAGCAAATATTGCATTTTTAAAAGCTGATTTATTTTAATCCAAGTTGTTTCTTTACACGATTTAATTCTAATATAAGTTGATCTCCTCTGAACTTCACTCAGATCCTTTAATTATTTTTTAAAATAATGTTTTGGGGGATTTTGCTTTTAAATCTTTGTTTTCTAAGGGAAAATAATCATAATTTTATGTTATCATTTGGCAGAATTAATGTATATAGCTTATGTATTGAATTATTGAATTAATAGGAAATTTTTTACTTTCTGTATGACACATTGCCAATGTAAGAATCAATTGGATAATGAAAACTCTTATTATTTGAAGATTCTTTCAATGCCAAAAAGTAGCCTGCAGATTATTTTAATCTAAAATAAAAACACACTGTTTTGAAGGTTTAACTAACTAAAAATTATCAATCTTTCTCTTCCTTATGAATTTAAACCATTTTATTCTACATGATTAAAACGTTAAAGGTAAGAAGCACTTCTTTAGAAGGAAAGATTCAGCATGGACTGAGATAATTTATATGAGAATATTCATGCTTGTAATGGTAATGTAGAATAATTTTCATCCTATTTTTTATGATGAAATGTCTTCTTTGTAATAAAAACATGTTGTTATTGAAAGTTGGGGTTTAGAGTCATAAAATTATCTTCAAACTCTGAGCATTTATTATATTTAATGTTACTACATTTAATGTTTTTGAAATATGGTGACTTTATTTTCTTATTTGTTGTATAACACATTTTTTATAAGTCATAGCAAAGTCTATCAGGCTTTGCACATAAGACATAGGCCAACTGGTTGTGACACCTCTGTAATTTTTTTTAAAATTTTCAGGGCCTATATTCTGATACCTCGCATTAGGAAAGTTTTGCTTTGTCATCAGCCAGAAAATACATTCTTAATGGATGTTATTCTATTCTTACAGTTCAAGGATTCTTACTCAGGTTCTTTAAAGATTGATCTGTGGGTCAAAAACTTGAACTTGATTCTACTCAGCAAGTGTTTGTCAACTCTACTTATTCAACAAGCACAGAGCTTCAATTGTTTATTAATTTCACCACTTTGAGGGATGGTTCGTCATGGCAAATGCTCTGTGAAGGGTTGCCTTTTGGATGTTAAACTGCTGCATCACTCCCTACTTCATCCACTCACCTGTCTGGGTTTTCACAGGTACAGGAGGTGCTGTCAAAGTTATCCTGAAGAACTGCATTAGACTGTAATGGTTAACTGTTTGGGATCTGACTCCATGGATTTGTACCCTGGCCATTTACTAGCTGTGTGACTTACTGCAAACCATTTAAACTTTTTTGCTTCAGTCTGCTTTTCTGTAACATGAGAATAATAGGACCTATCTCATAGAGGAGTAATGACAGTTAAATGAGATAATACACTTGTAGAAGTGACCTCTTTTTTAATAAGTATTTTTGATAAGCATTTTTGAAAAAGTCATAATTTCTGTTCTACAGTCAAAATAGATAAATTTAGTCTCATTCAGGAAACTCCATTCAATTTAAAAGTTGTTTTTTTTTTTTTTTAAAGTGAGCTTTGACTTACAAGTCTGTTTATGCTAAATAGTTGATTAAATCCAAGTATGAATTCTTCGGATTCTGTTTTTCATATACAAAACCTCATTCTTTCTTTTTCTCATTTCCTTTTACATCTTTTTGGTGACAAAATATGCCAACCCAGTTCTATTTTATTTGTCCCTTGATGCAGAGTGGCAGCCTGGCCCTGTCACAGAACTCCCCTTGTACTCAGTAGTATGGCATTAGGAGTCTTTGTTCTCCACTTAGTGGTAGCTGTGTCAAAGGCCTTTGTTGGTTTTTGGTTGATGGAGAGGGCCTGGCTGGTAAGGGAAACTGGAGAAAGAAGGCTTATTTTTTTAAACTGATGTTTTACTTGGGCATATTACATCCTTAAATCACAAAGCATCCCAAATTTGGTAAGCACACAATAACTATAAGCAATTATTAGCCATTGTATTGAAAATTTAAAGTATGGCCTAAGATGCCCACAGATTCTCAGTCTCCAGGAACCCCACATCTTTCATCTGTGAACCTCACATGGCAGTATAAATTTATCCCATTCAGATAAATAATGTATGATTTTTTAGTGTGTCCTAAATATTGCATGGATGTGTTGTATTTTATCTGACATCCCTGTGCACCAAGCCTTGCCCTCCTCCACTGTTCATTTGACTTAGATGCATTTCCCCACCCCCAAAATGTGAAGGGTAATCTCAGTTACCACCCCTCACCAAGGCTATGTCTTTCCAAGTCTAAGTAACTACAGTTAAAAACAAACCAGGCTGGAGTCCAGTGGGAAGAAGGATGTGACCCACCGTTTACATTAGTCCCTTTATGTCAGTTCATAGAATCAAAGTAACTGCATTTACAACGAAAGGGAATGATCCAGGAATAGAGTATCTTCATTTCCATGTTTAGATTTGTCTGGTCTCAAAAAGTGTTAATATCTTGAAGTTTAGAACAAGCCTTATTTACCTAGGAAGCATGAGAAATATGTCAACCCTTTGAAAGACTTCTTATTAAACTGCTGGAGCTTTGATGTCAGACTAAAGAGATTAGAATTACATTTTTCAAAAAGATCTATTTCGTGTACTAGTAGAGAAGGGAAAATATGCTGGTCTTTATAGACAGTTACTGAATTTAGAGAATATTTATTTTAAAATATGAATTATTACTTCTTGATAAGCTATATTTAGTGCATCAATATCAATTTAGAAAATGTGCTTTTATAGGGAGAATTGCCTCTCCTCTCCCTGACTTCTCTGTTTACAGTGATCATCACTAGTATTGGTTCTAGCATAAGATCAATGACTATACGGAGACAGAGGTGATGAAAATGGTTTCAAACAGAAAGTGTTTTATGAGAGTTCAAGGGAGATAATCAACGTATTCTGAGAGTCTATTACATGAGAGAGACTATATACTTCACATGTAGTTCTAATCCAACCAACAGCTTAATAAGAGAGGGTGATAGAGGCAAGTAATTTTGCTAGCATCATAAAATTATCTGATTCTGAAAGCACACTAATGTAACTCCCTTGTGAATATTCCTTATAACCCTCATCTGTAGTTATTTTGTTCTTTAGAGTAAAAAATCTTGCACTTTCCAAATTCACCTCTGACTCTGATAATATAAGTGGTAATAATTTCTTACATAGTCAGTCTTTTGTATTTTTCTTGATGGAGTTGTAACTTCACAATATTATTTTCAAAATACATTTTTAATAAAATCTATGCTTACTTATATTTGAGAGTGCTCATCTAATCCTGCATGTACTATGTATTTAACTTTACATTTGAATTTTTAAAATATTGGAATTTGAAGAGTCTAGCCTCCTACTCAGTGAAAGTATTACATGGACAATGTTCTTATTTCTGTTCGAATATTTCAGTGGTGTGAATTTCATGAGTTTTTGAGGCAGTGTAATCAGTTAATGCGTAGTAGTTTGAAATAAAGTTTGTATACTGACCTGGTATTTACCTTCCCGAAGCTTCTATATATAAATCCTTGTTCTAGCCTCAGAGCCACCTAAATAAATTTAATCCCTCCTTCTATCCAACTCACAGTGCTATGTCGGTAGACTGCCTAAATTTTCAGTATTTTTATAGCTTAGAACTCTTATTATTTGACCTCTAAACAGAGGATGACATTACGAAGGGGTTTCAATCATATTAATATGATCAAAAAGAAAAAAGAAAAACTTACATGAAATAGTGATATATTGCAAAGAGATAAATATGTTTTCTTGCACATGCATGTATACATGTATGAATATACATATATACTAACATATTAATAGATGTTTATATTTATGTATTTGTCTATTTTCTGTGAAATGGGAATGTGAACAAGAAAGCAAATAGCTCTATTTAGTTGTTTCTTAACTACATTCCCCCTCTGATATGCAAGGAAGTGGGACAAAATGAGCTGAGCAAGTTTAGTCAGTGTTTCTATGTCTAATTTCAAGTGTACTGTACCTGTTAACTGGCACTGGACTATTTTTCCCTTCAGAAGTGGTCTTGCTTGCCCTATCTTCAAGAGTTTCCTTTGGAAAACAGAATACACCTGGTATCTTGTCACACAAGTATTAAGTCATCTGTTTCTATAGTCAAGTTTTTAATCTTTCTGCCCCTCCACAGATCATTTTCCGCAAAATCAGTGATGTGAAGAAAGAAGAGGAGGAGCGCCTCAGGCAAAAGAATGAGGTCACCCTCAGCATCCCCGTGGACCATCCAGTAAGAAAGCTCTTCCAGAAATTCAAGCAGCAGAAGGAGCTGCGGAATCAGGGGTCAACGCAGAGTGACCCCGAGCGGAACCAGCTGCAGGTAGAAAGCCGCTCCTTACAGAATGGAGCGCCCATCACCGGCACCAGTGTGGTCACCGTGTCGCAGATCACACCCATTCAGACGTCTCTGGCTTACGTGAAAACCAGCGAGTCCCTCAAGCAAAACAACCGCGATGCCATGGAACTCAAGCCCAGTGGTGGCGCTGACCCCAAATGTCTCAAAGTCAACAGCCCCATAAGAATGAAGAATGGAAATGGGAAAGGGTGGCTGCGACTCAAGAATAATATGGGAACCCATGAGGAGAAGAAGGAAGACTGGAATAACGTCACTAAAGCTGAGTCGATGGGGCTATTGTCCGAGGACCCCAAGGGCAGTGACTCAGAGAACAGTGTCACCAAAAACCCATTAAGGAAAACGGATTCCTGTGACAGTGGGATTACAAAAAGTGACCTTCGTTTGGATAAGGCTGGGGAGGCACGAAGCCCATTAGAGCACAGCCCCATCCAGGCTGATGCCAAACACCCCTTTTATCCCATCCCCGAGCAGGCCTTACAGACCACACTGCAGGAAGTCAAACATGAACTCAAAGAGGACATTCAGCTGCTAAGCTGCAGAATGACTGCCCTGGAGAAGCAGGTGGCAGAAATCTTAAAAATACTCTCAGAGAAAAGTACACCCCCAATCTCTTCTCCAAAATCCCAAATGCCTCTCCAAGTACCTCCTCAAATACCCTGTCAGGATATTTTTAGTGTTTCAAGGCCTGAGTCACCTGAATCTGACAAAGATGAAATCCACTTTTAATATATATATACATATATATTTGTTAATATATTAAAAACAGTATATACATCTATATACATATGTGTATATATACAGTATATACATATATATATATATTTTCACTTGCTTTCAATATGATGAACACAATATGGATTTTGATGTGTAAATATTGCATGTCCAGCTGGATTCTGGCCTGCCAAAGAAGATAATTATTAAAAAGTAGACATTGCTTGTATATTATGCAGTTGACTGCATGCACAATTTACATTTATTTATAATCTCTATTCTGTAATTTTTAAAAGTATGATTTTTGTTAACCAAGGCAGTGTAATAGTTGAAGAATCAGGGTCCAACCTGCCAATGTTGCCATGACAAATTTGATCTCAGGCTGAGTATACTGATCTGTCATTTCCTCACTCTTCTGTTAAGTTAAAATTATAAATTAACGCCAAGGAATCATTCAACCTTTTAAACTATTAGTGCCATTTTATGATTTCATTCCATAGGATATTTTTCTGTAACATAGTATTAGGCTATTTTCCACAACAGGCAGTATTTGCTCCGTTGAAATAACTGTTTTGTTGCCTCAGTCAGACATCGACGTGGGATATGGAACTTACTACTTGGGTTTGTGCATGAATTGCATTTTTGCTCAACTGTACCTCTCCTTGTTCAACATTTACTTAGATAGTAATCATTAACTCTTATGTAAGGATATCCCTACTCCCTTCATCTTGGGTAACAGCCACCATCTTATAAGCTCATGTTTTTCAACCCCATAAATACTGAACTATTAATATCGTGTATATTATTATAGAAATACTGCACCACAGGGTAAAAGGGTCTTTTTAACCATTTATGTTAGAGATGCTGATTTTCCAAAGGTGATGAATGTTCTAAATTTTATTTTTAACTTGCTCAAAGGTGAACTTGAAAGGTTCTTAGCAAAAGAAAACCAAGCAGACAATATTTAACATATACAAAATTTAACTAGAATAACATAAAATAAAAAAGAATATAAAAAGATAAGTTTTGTAGCATATTTGTGACTTAGAAAGAATGAAGCACAGATACAGAATTGCTCACACCCGATTCTTACTGCTTGTAGAGGTACTACATGAAATGTGGTTAGGAAAAAAAAAAACAACACTAAAAAGTAGATGTTAAGTTGTTCAACTCAGACAACTGCTTTTCTATAATATTATTCTAGTTACAATTTTCTAAAGCTTTTTTTGCACACGGTTCTATTGCTGGACTTCTGCTGAGTTGATACAATTGAGGCTCAGGCAGATCTGCTTATGAAAGGAGGGTACTAAAGACCAAATTTCAGAGTCTTTTGGGCCACAAATCCTCTTCTTAGAAAGTGCCTATTATCAATTAAAAAAAAAAGTAACAGAAGATCGTGTATAGCTACACTCTCAAATGCTATGTATTGAGAATAAAATGCACATTCATTTGTAAGAACTTAGGAAAGTTTATTTCTTTTGACTAAAGTTTATTTTATAAAGTTGATCAGAGAGGCATACTTTTAAATTGGTGCATGAATGACATTTAATAGTGGAAGCAGGGCAGTTAATGTTTGCATTGAGTTGAAAATATATAACAGTAGTTTGTATATTATTGGACCATCTGTACATATATATTAACATACACGAGGTGATAGCAAAATCAAGAGATATTTTGATGTATTGTACCCATTTTTATGAGCTTTTTAAACTGTCTCCCAGGATCCCCAAACAAAAACAACAGAACTAAAAGACAAGTTACGACCATCCGCCTGGAGAAGTATAAAGCAAAGTGATTTGTAAAAACAGTTGATATTTTAGAATTTCTATTAGAGCTTCTTCGCATGCCCACAAGATGTGCCTCTTTAATCCAGGAATTTCAGGACAGATGTTATGTGCCATGGGTTCCATTTTCCTATTTTTGTGCCCATAACTTCCATTACTCATAATGGAAGCTTTCAGGGTAGCACGTCTTCATGCTATGCTACAATAACTACCTACCATAGGCACAGGACAATGAAATAATCATGGTGTAAGAAATCAACGTTGCAAGTGGGACTCCACTGCTTTCATGATGAGGATGGTACTTTTCTTTGACCTCTGATATTTATTGAATTTCAGGGTATTTTCTATTTAACCATGTCTGAGACAAACTTGCCTAAGCTTTCAAAAGTGAGTGGTAAAAAATAATCTGAGTACAGAAATGGTTAGTTTAACTTTAGCCACGTGCTTCAGAAATAGCGGTTGGTGTAAAAGTATGAGTAACTGAAACATCAGAGTGGTTTGTAGTTGGCAATCCATGCCTTTGCTTATTAGCGTTGCTAATATTTACTGTGTTCTAACTGTGACTTCATCTAATTGACCTACAATATTGATGTTCATGTATTGGGAAAAGAAATATATGGCTTAAAACTACTTTAGTACAAAGGAGGGAAGAGTATCAGTTGCTTATTTATGGTGCAGTTATCACAGTATTCTTTCCAGCCACCCCTGTTCCTGTGTGCATGACATGATGTGGTGCTGAATACACTCTGCTGTTTTCAGCAGAAATGCATGTGTTCAGCAAACCTTGTATATAGAGTAATCTTATAGGTTCCCAGATTCCACAACTCTTTCCAGTCAAACTTACTCAGACTTGGGTAAAGGGTGATCGCTTACTTTAATATGTCCAATAATGATACAATCATGTTCTGTGTTGCCTCAACCAGCACATAGACAGTAGGTTCTCTCTAAGGGGACCAGAGGACTGCATGTTTCATTCTTACACTGTATAGATGCTCTTGGTGCATCCAGAATAAAATTTTTATTATTATCTTTCTTAACAATGTAATAATAGGAGTAAATAGATATGTATTTAAAATTGGAACATTTTCCAAAGCACCTTACACATCTTCAATATTCTTTTATAATAATGTATAAGATCAGATGCTGTACCCTGGACAGGTGGTTGCAACATGATAGCAGAAGTCAAACAAAAAAAATGTGAGCTG
Organism: Bos taurus; assembly: GCF_002263795.3. Lineage (NCBI taxonomy): Eukaryota > Metazoa > Chordata > Mammalia > Artiodactyla > Bovidae > Bos > Bos taurus. Next base: position 74,937,489 of record NC_037337.1, on the reverse strand, counting down.
CATATCAGGATGACAAGTTTTATCAGTCTGTATTAGGATATTATTGCACTACATTGATCTAGTAAATAGAGGAGCTTATGATAAAGGCAAATAGGAACACAAAAGGCAGATGACAATTTCAAAGCAGTTCATGTACCACATTGACATAAACAGTCTTTAGAATGGTCCGGGCATAGATGTTGAATAGAGACACAGACTTCATTGTTAAAATGGAAATTTTTTGATGATGACACAGGTTTCATCTTACATTAAGTATAGCAGTACAAATGTCCTTTCTAATTCTCTGGCTCTGATCTATGGGGTCGCAAAGAGTTGGGCATGACTTACTAACTGAACAACAATAGCAACACAGATGTCCTAAGTATTCAGTTAAAAAAAAAATTATGTAGATCAGAGCAAGAGATTTAGAAAGTTTGGGGTTTTAAATTGTTCTTAAGAACAAATATATATTCCCAGAGTACCCAGCACTTTAATAGGAATATTAATTATGACCACTAAATAAAGTGCATTTTGAAAGCTAATCTTATTGGAGCCTAAATGAAAATCTGTTTTCTGTCCTTAACTTTAAGGAGATTTGGTTCACTTGTTCTATTTTAAATAACTAAATTCTTCTAGAAAGCTTTATTTTTAAATTAGTCTTCAGAGCAATGATTGTTTATGAAGTGTGCAGTGGCTGATACTAGTGAAATTATTTGTCATATCCCTAATAAATGCTACTATCTTGTAAAATTGTTATCTTTTAAGTAATCCTATGTCTCCTTTCCAAAATTTCATGTAGGTAATCAGAAAGTTTGTCTAGAGTGTACATATCATACATGGATAACTTTAAAATAGGAATATTTGTAATCACGTGAATGTTGAGTTTCATACTTTGTTATGTATAAGAGTGTTTCTCTTGTGGTCTAGATGGAAAGGGAGAGAAGAAAGAACAACTTTTTGGAAAACTAGAATTCAATCCTAGGATGAATATCTGAGCTCTGTCTTGGATTCAGAATCTGTGTCTTTGTCATAATCACAGTAACTATGGGCAGGTTAGCTGTTTTTTAGTGTAGCTGGGCTTCAGTTTCCCAATCAGTAATTCATAAGATAAGAACTGTCCTCTTCTTATATCAAGATGATGTTAGGTCAGTGGAAAATCATCTTCCTCTTTGATGAAAATAACACTAAAGACAAATTATCATTTTGTTTTGTTTTTTCTTTCATAGAAGACCAGCCAAGATGCATTTTCTAAATATTCTAGGTTTTAGAGAAGACTTCTCTGGTCAGACAGTGGTGGCAAAAGACATAAGTCACTGACATGTGAACATAAGATTTGAAAATTATCTGGGGATATACAGCTACTAATCAAACATGAAAAGAATGAAGAACTTTTAGAAAAGAAGAGAAAAATAAGAGAAAAAGTCATATATAAATATTATGATTTTTCTTATTCTATTTAATCATATAGCTCAGCAGAAATTCTCAATTTTGTGAGAAAATATAAACAAATTGAGTATTCAAGGTATATTTCATCCTCAACCTTTTGTATAAAAATAATGACTTAACTCCAGATAGTGGCTGCACATAGGTAGATGCTCTTATACCAAAATTTTTAACTATGAAAGAATCCTTTCCAATGACCAGTTTTTCAATGTGTATCTTGAATTGGAAAAAGAACGGTTTTAAAAAAGGAAAACCATTTGAATTACATTAGAGAACTACTCATGTTGTATCCTAATGAGAGTGTTTTAATTTTTTAAAGTTATAATTTATGATTAGTGATATCGATAACTCAAAGAAGCTACTTATAGTATGTAAAAATTTACTTTCAAAAATGAGATTCATTTTCTTAATGATTGTTCATTCTGCAAAGACAGTCCTGCAAGCTAAGAGATACACTCAAACCTGCTGTATTACGTTTGCTATGACCCTTTGAGCAAAGAAAACAGCAAAAGCACGTAGAAACAAAGGGGAAGTTTTAATGTACTACAAGAGGTATTTAGATCTCTTTTTGGATTTTCTAATCTTTCCATCAAATCGGAATTTAAAAATTGCTATTAAAAGTTAGGAATTTGGTGTTATTTTGAAAACAGACACAATATCTCAAGTTAAAGAAAGAGTAGTTATAAATGTCTGAAACTTTCAAGGAGTATTAGAGAAGGTTTAAGGGGATAGATAGATAGATCATCATTGACCATGACTTTTTGCTATGCATTGTAATCCTTATGAGTTATTTGCTAAGTGGGCAGTAACATATGTTTATCTACAGTGATGGGCCTGTGGCATTCCAACTCACAGTCTTATTACATATGTATTTGCATACGTGAATAAATGGTTTCAATCAGCTTGCTCTCAGTGTAAACTGGTACTTCCTAAATGTTGTTAGCAACTTCAGTAATAAAGACTCTTCCAAGTATGGCATGATGTTTATTATTTTTTAGAGGGCTGATATATATTAATTTTACATTATAGGAAAATTCTTCTCATCTTGGTCTGAGAAAACATACCAAGAAGTTATACATGGGGGACTACAGGATCAGAAGAAAAATAGAGTAAGGTTTTAAGTAGGATAGTCATGCCAGACTGCATGATTTCACAGGAGTGCAGATCAGGATTTGCATTTTCATATTTGGAACAAATCTACAAAGCATGTAATGGAGATTGCAGTTTAGTGCATGGAGATGTAAGCGTGGTCTTTGGCAAAGATTACAGGTACAATAAGATCAACTTTTGTGAGTTTATGTAGAATTTTTTTCTTTTTTTGACTTCCCTTAGTTTTAATGGTGTACATTGCTTTACATTTATCGACTGCTCTGTGTAAATATGTGCAGCCTTCTCAATGAGAAGGGGTAGCTAAGTCTGAATCTTTCATTAATCATCATGTATACATGGCTGTGGAGTAGATGAGGAAGCTTGTCAGGATAGCATAGCTATTGAGATTTTAACACAGGCAGGCAGACCCTGGAGAGAAAACTTTATTTTACAAACTATTGTCATTGCAAGGGCTATCTAGTCCAACCACAAATTTCAAATATTTCAAGACACGTACTTTAAAAGTTTCCTAAAATTAAAATAATTTTTAAAACTTCACTCTATGATATAAATGTAGTTTTTAAATTTTCCATAGTAGATTAGAATAAATGACAGAGATTGAACGCATAACTGTTGCAAGCACAGAGTGCCTCATCCTAATAATGAACTTTTCCGTTATTTCTCCCCACAATTGACAAATATCAGTAGAGGTAAGTTGCCAAATGTGGTTATAAGTAAGAAGCAAGTGTGGTCACTAGTATTAATATTTCCTTTTCCAACTTTATTTTAACATAAAGAGGTAATGTATGATATTCAAGAAAAACAAGAAATATTCAATTTCTTTGCCTATAATCTCTTATTTTTTATTATTGGTATTTGAATGAGACTATAGGATATTTTATTTTTAAAATTTATTTTGACCCACTGAGTTCTAAGTGTATTATGCAGATCTTTTCTTTTTTTAATTATACCACTGTTGGCTTCTTGGCCAAACCACTACTAAACGCATTATCCAAATGAACTATTTCAGCTTAGAATAGCAATTTGTATTATTTCCAAATTGAATTAACTTTTTGTAAGTTTATTTACTTCAGAGAGTTTAAATAGTTTTCTCTAATGAAAAAAATGTTAATTTTCTTCATGTTATTTATTTATTCTATCCTTTGAAATGTTTTTAAGCTAATGTTTTGGTATAAGGAGGAAAAGCAAGGTATTACATTATACTCTGGGACCCTCGGCCCAAACCATCTTGTTTTCACTTTGATGATAATACAGTGAGAGGTAACCATAGCAAAGATCAGTCTACCTTTTTCATAACAACTGGGGAGGGCCCCGATGACACTGCATAAAGCTTTTATAGTCGGCTCACTTCATCGCTGGCTTTTACATTATCACTGTGTTACTATAGAAATAAGGCCATGACTTGTGCTACATCTAAATATATTTGTTCAAGGAATAGTTGACCTAAAAGTGCAACTGGGCCAGAGTTATAACTGAGGAAATAAAAAAAGAGGAGTGGGAATAACAGTTCCTTCCTCTTAATGTGTTTTCCTCTGTGTGATGCTTTTAGATGTTTATTTATTTATAGATAATTTATGTTGTCGAAAAGCATCGTTGAACCTTTAATGAAACACAGGAAGTGATGTGAAAGTTTTTCGAGTGCCATAGCTTTAATACATATATAAATGAGTGCTCCCCCATCAATTGCGTTTAGAACCTCTAGCTGTAACCGAGAAGCCGAGGCCTATAAGTACCTAGCTGCTTGGGTTCTTCATGGAGTAAAACCAAGAGGATCTGATCACTGTCTCATTTATGCATATGCACTGACTGCTGAATGATGAGCCCAATCAAGCTGAAAATATCTACACTGATGCATAAATAAACCATATTGAGTATCCATAGTAATTAAATGAAGTCATTCACTACCAAATAATTTATCTTTCTCTGCTAAATCCTCTTCAGTGACATGAAATTTAATGTTTTCCTTCCACAGTCAGGCTCTCTATTGGGAAACTGGACTTTGTGATTAGGGCAACATAAAGAATACTTAGGTCACAGAGATGTTTGTATCATGAATCCCTCATTTGCTCTTCAACTTTTTCCAACCAAAGTATGATGGGAAGGATCCTAGATGAGACCGTGATTGAGGTAAAAAGGAAGAACAGCTAGCCAACTATGCAAAATCATGATCAAGATTCATTTTGAAATTCATATCAAAGATATTTCGATAGACCTGGGTATTTAATAACAATGTATCATAGTCATGCATTGCCAGTTTATTAAAAAAAAAAAGCCCAATGTGCTTTCATTTAAAATCAAGATTATTTAAAATATTCCATATTTATAAAAATAGTGGCAAAGATTGGTTTTTGATCTCTTCAGAAATGTTTTCATGTTATGATTCTCAGTGTTCTTTTTCAAAGAGGGTAAAAATGTCTTGATGTCTTGTTCCCATCCATCTTATTGGCAGCACTGCCATCTTCCACTGAGCAGTCATCTTCCTCCTTAGATTCTATTCACAGTTAAAGTGAGCTAAAACATGAATTTGATGTTAAGAACGATGTGATTATTACTGCACTGAAACTGGAAGCCAATTTAGATCTATTTCTACCCTAAATGTCCATTGTAGTTTATGGGAAAAGCAATGATTCCTAGAAGTGCTTGGTACTCAGACAAAACAAAGTAAAATGTGCATATTTATGATAAATCAGAGACTATAGATTTCGTTCTATTCTATGCTCTAGTGACTTTGTTTACATTAGTTGCAGTGTTTTGTATATTATACTGCAGATTCCTGACTAAAACACTAATGTTACTATGGAAATTCACTTTTGCAAATTTGTAAATGTTTTTGCCACTGCAACCATACTAATGGGAATTTGGGGTATTAAAAATGTCTGTATCTATAAAGGTTAATTCACTGGAAACAACTGATTTATGTATTGGCCAAGGAAATAAATGCAAAAACTTCTTGTGATGTTTTAATACCTAATATGCTAAGCAGTACTAGTTTGTTCTGTTCAAAATTAATTCATGTTTAATAGATCATTGTTTTCTACTTAAAGGTATTGCAGTGTGTAATGCAGAAATTTTGTATGTACTATTGACTTATTACTGATTGCTGAGAGAATGTGTGAAAATGTTTTGAATGCTTGTGATAAAAATTTAATTATTTCTGGGAAGTTTATGGTGATTATCACTTTACTTAAGATTTGTTCTCAAAAAATCATTTTTAAAAAGTGAATTGGCAGGTGGAAGTTTCTAACCCCAAAGAATTCTGGGTTTCAGCACAATAAACTGTATTTCATCAGGGAGGATTAACTTTCATTTTTTCCCACTTTATTTAAATGTGAATATTTTTTCATGATACAGAATAAAATGTGCATTTTATGGAACTTGTTTGAATTGAGTCTTTGTTGAAAATTATTGTCTTGAATTTAGTTTAGTAAATGAAAAGTTTCACATTACAAACATATGAAGCAGTGGGTTCAAATAAAAATCTTTTGATATTAATAATTAGCTTAAAATGTTATTTTAAACTTTTATAATACCTTTACTCTGATAAATTGTAGTGATGGGAGAAGTAATAAAATTAGAGTCATATCTGAAACTGAATTTTAAACCCCAGTGGTAAGTGTGCTTGAATTAGAAGATGTATCTGTTTTGTGAAAGATAGAAAATAAAATCTAGATAGAATATTGGAGAAAATTTTATTTTTAAGAGATTTCTTAATATTTCTTCATTCTATCAATATATAAAAATGTTATTATTTCCCTAACATTATAGGTTTATCCCAGTCTATGAAGCATAAGGGTAGAATGTATAATACACAGGGAAATAGAGTACTTTCATTTTGGGGAAACATTCATAAATGGTTCTGCCACTAGCCCTTGAAGCATTAAAGGTAAGGGCTGAATATATAATAAAGATTGTTATTTGAGAATACAACATTTTTTTTCTAATTGAAGAAATCCAGTTTAAGAGGTGCATTTTTTAATGTCACTGAATGTTGTTGTTCAGTTGCTAAGTTGTCTGTGACTCTTTGTGACCCCATGAACTGCAGCACCCCAGGCTTCCCTGTCCTCCACTGTCTCCTGGAGTTTGCTCAAACTCATGTCCATTGAGTTGGTGATGCTATCTAACCATCTCATTCTCTGCTGCCCTCTTCTCCATTTGCCTTACATCTTTCCCAGCATCAGAATCTTTTCCTATGAGTCAGCTGTTTGCATCAGATGGCCAAAGTATTGGAGCCTCAGCTTCAGCATCAGTCCTTCCAATGAATATTCAGAGTTGATTTCTGTTAGGATTGGCTGGTTTGATTTCCTTACAATCCAAAGCTTCTTAAGAATCTTCTCTGGCACTGCAATTTGAAAGCATCAGTTTTGTGGTGCTCAGAATTCTTAATGCTCCAGCTCTCATATCCATACACAACTACTGGCAAGACCATGGCTTATACAGACCTTTGTTGACAAAGTTATGTCTCTGCTGCTTAATACCTTGTCTAGGTCTGTGATAGCTTTCCTCTTCAGAAGCAAGCATCTTTTAATTTCATGGTTGCAGTCACCATTCACAGTGATTTTGGAGCCCAGAAAATAAAATATGTCACTGTTTCCACTGTTTACCCATCTATTTGCCATGAAGTGTTGGGACCAGATGCCATGATCTTTATTTTTTGAATGTTAAACTTAAAGCCAGCTTTTCACTGTCCTCTTTCACCTTCATCAAGAGGCTCTTTAGTTCCTCTTCACTTTCTGCCATTAGAGCACATATATACATATACGAGTTTGTTGATATTTCTTCCAGCAATCTTGATTCCAGCTTGTGATTCATCGAGTCTGGCATTTCACATGATGTATTGTCACCCTGTTTATTTAACTTATATGCATAGCACCTCATGAGAAATGTCAGACTGAATGAGTTACAAGCAGGAATCAAGATTGCTGGGAGAAATGTCAACAACCTCAGACATGTAGATGATACCACCCTACTGGCAGAAGGTGAAGAGAAACTAAAGAGCCTTTTTATGAGGGTTGGAGAAGGAAATGGCAACCCACTCCAGTACTCTTGCCTGGAAAATCCTATGGACAGAGGAACCTGGTGGGCTACAGTCCACGGGGTCACACAGAGTTGGACACGACTGAGTGACTTCACTTTCACTTATGAGGGTGACTGAGAGTGAAAAAGCCAGCTTAAAATTAAATATTAAAAAAAAAACCAAGATCATGGCATCCAGTCCTATCATTTCATGGCAAATAGAAGGGAAAAACGGTGGAAGTAGTGACTGATTTCCTCTTCTTGGGCTCTAAAATCACTTTGAATGGTGACTGCAGCCATGAAATTAAAAGACAATTGCTTCTTGGCAGGAAAGCTATGACAAAACTAGAGTGTGTTAAAAGCAAGGACATCACTTTGCAGACAAAGAATCCTATAGTTGAGGCTATGGTCTTTCTGATAGTCATGTACGGAGGTGAGAGCTGGACAATAAAGAAGGCAGAGCACCAAAGAATTGGTGCTTTTGAACTGTGGTTCTGGAGAAGACTCTTGGAGAGTCCTTTGGAATGCAAGGAGATCAAACCAGTCAATCTTAAAGTAAATCAACCCTGAATACTCTTTGGAAGGATGGATGCTGAATCTGAAGCTCCAGTACTTTGGCCACTGGATGCAAAGAGCTGACTCATTAGAAAAGACCCTGAAGCTGGGAAAGTTTGAAAGCAGAATGATAAGAGGGTGACAGAGGATGAGACTGTTGGATCACATCACCAATTCAATGGACATGAACTTGGGCAAACTCCAGGAGATGGCGAGAAACAGAGAAGTCTGATGTGCTGCAGTCCATGGGGTTGCAAAGAGTTCGACACTGCTTGGCAACTGAACAGCAGCAACAATCTGCATATATGTTAAATAAGCAGGGTGACAATATACAGCCTTGACATACTCCTTTCCCAATTTTGAACAAGTCATTCCATATCTGGTTCTAAATGTTGCTTCTTGACCTGCATACAAGTTTCTCAGGAGACAGGTAAGGTCGTCTGTTATTTCCATCTCTTTAAGAATTTCCCACAGTCTGTTATGATCCACACAGCCCAAGGCCTTAGCATAGTCAATGAAGCAGAAATAGATGTTTTTCTGGAATTCACTTGCTTTCTCTATAATCCAATGAATGTTGGCAATTTGATTTCTGGTTCCTCTGCCTTTGCTGAACCTAGCTTGTGCATCTGGAAGGTCTCAGTTCATATACTGCTGAAGCCTAGTTTGAAAGATTTGAAGCATTACCTTGCTACCGTGTGAAATGAGTGCAATTGCGTGGTAGTTTGAACATTCTTTGGCATTGCCCTTCTTTGAGATTGGAATGAAAACTGACCTTTTCTTGTCCTGTGACCACTTCTGAGTTTTCCAAATTTGCTGACATATTGAGTGCATCACTTTAACAGCATCATCTTTTGTGATTTTAAATAGCTCAGTGGGAATTCCATTACCTCCACTATGCTTCCTAAGGCCCACCTGATTTCACACTCCAGGATGTCTGGCTGTAGGTGAGTGACCACACTATCCTGGTTATCTGGGCATTAAGAACTTTTTTGTATAGTTCTTCTGTGTATTCTTGTCACTTCTTAATTTCTTCTGCTTCTGTTCCTTACCATTTCTGTCCTTTATCATGCCCATCCTTGTGTGTAATATTCTCTTGATATCTTTAATTTTCTTGAAGAGATCTCTAGTCTTTCCCATTCTATTCTTTTCCTTTATTTTTTTGTATTGTTCACTTATGACATTAATAACATCGCTGAATAGTTATTGATATCTATTTCTTTTCTTTGAAATGTAACATTTTGATTGAGAGAGGACTAAAAAAAGCTTTCTTTTTGGTATGGATACATTAGGGTATGTTTATAGAGGGCAGAGGTTCTAGAGGAGTCAGCTCTCATATGGAAGCCAAGGATATGATGATCACACAAAACTAAATGAATATCAAAGTTGTTGAATACTTTCTGCTCAAAATATCAGTAATTAACGCTTCCTCCACTTTTTACCCCTTTTTTCCCTCTTTCCTTACACACACACAATCAGCAATATATTACAGTCTCTCCATGCAAGTTTGGTGGTAATACCGTAATAGACAAAGACATCAATTTTTAAAATGTGATAAAACATATTATGGATTTATATAAGATTAAGAGGAGGATGAAACATAAATTTCTCTCCCATGAGACATTTTCTCTTGAGTGTGTGTGGTGAAGAACAAAGCTTGTATGAACCTTTAGATTCTCAATCTTATATTAGCATGCTTCTACTCCCAACCAGCAAGGAAGGTTTTGCTTTCTATAACATTTCTGAAAACAAGTCATATCCATTTGTTTAATCTAGGTAAAGAAGCATAAGCTAACTGGATTAAATAAAAATGTGCCCAATGTGAGCAAGCCAGAACTGACATTTTACAGCTGGAATGGATGTTGGAAATGAATCAGCACCACACTCACTTCAAGAAATGAAGATACCAATAATTGGAAAGGGTAAGTGATTCTCCAAAGTTCTATGTATAGTTATTGTGATTACCTAGGAGCTAGGATTGCAATTCAGCTATCTTGATTCCAGGTCCAATGCCTGTTCCACTATATCACATGGCTGTGTTCATTTTCCACAATGAACACTCGCTCACTCTCTCTGTCTCCTACACACACATTTCAGCTAATGCTACTAAAAACATTGCTAGTCTCATCTCTGAGTGTTGTTGAAATAACAATTGTCTGACTGTGCTATTTACTTAAAGCTGTGTGTCCTTTATTTCAATTTTATTAAAGTGGTATCTCACAAAAGATGTAATATACTCTCCCTCTGATATTATTTAGTGTCTTACAATCATAATTAATACTCTCTTTATTCCTATGAATTTTAGAGTCAGAACTAAATAGATCAAGTTCGTTGTATCTGGCTAATGATGTAAGTTGGGAAAGAGTTCAAGAAGATGCAAAAACTTGGCTGGTTGCTGAGCAACCCAGATCACTGTGTGAGGAGCAAAAGCTAGAACTTCTGGGCCTTTTGTCTCCTGCAGTCCATGTGGGTGCATCAAACGTGACTTTTCCATTGTGCCTGATTCTACTCTCTCCTGGTACCCAGACTTAAGTCTCTAAATGTGTGTATGAATGTATATGTGTGTGTTTAGGGAGGGTATCTTCTTTGATTCTTAAAGTTCACTGGAACTGTTTCAATAGAAAGAGAAAGTATATATCTATGTTACAGTTTATAAATAAAAGTGTTCAATATGGTCAGTGGCTGGTAGAGGAGTGCTGGCATCTTGTCACCTGGAATCATTCAGCCCATCAACAAACATTGCTTCTGTGTATGATATGATGAGCATATTGATCAAATATAGCTACACACCCAAGGTATGGACCTTAGGGTTGGCTGTCTTCCAGAGCTGTGAATATTCTGTTCTAACACCCACAGCGAGATTCTGTTGAAATGCTTATGCTAATGACTTTTGAGCTATTTAATTTGCTGATTGGCAGGAGTGCCAAGAATGATTCCTGGGTTTAGAGAAAAGGAAGAATTTCAGCTTTCTCTTGTTGTTGTTGTTCAGCTGCTAAGTCTTGTCTAACTCTTTGCGACCCCATGGGCTGCTGCTCACCAGGCTTTCCTGTCCTTCACTGTCTCCTAGAGCTTGCTCAAACTCATGCCCATTGAGTCAGTAAAGCTATCTAACCATCTCATCTCTTTTCTCATACCTTCTTTAAATTTCTGCCCTCTTTACCATTCCTCTAACTCTGAACAATTCGGGCAAAGAGAGAAGAGAGCAGATTTTTAGAATCCTGTTTCTTTCACTGCTGCCCATGCACACTAGCTGCTGTTCCCTGTAGTTTTCCACTGGGCTCTAAGCAGGGGGAGGAGAAGAAACACTGCAGATGACCTTGAGCTGATGTCTTTGGGACTCCCTGCCTGCCTCAGGAAAAAAAAAAAGGGAGGACTAAAGCAAGATATCCAGCAATCACCATTAAACCCTCTTAATGACAGGGTCTGACAGGATGGAATGCAAGGAGGAGAGCTGCTTTTCAGCGCACCAGCAGTTCATAAGACACTTCTGTGCTGTGGGGCTGCCAGGAGCCTCTCACCTAGTCCTCTCCTCTACTAGTGGGTACTTTATTTTTTGTGCAGCCTGGAGTAGGTAGGCATAATCAAATAAGATAATAGTGAAAGTACTTTGAAAAAGTTAATGAGTTATACAAAACTGTGCGTGTGTGTCTTTGCAACTCCGTGGACTGTAACCCCTCAGGTTCTTTTGTCCATGGAATTTTCCAGGTAAGAATACTGGAGTGGGTTGCCAGTTACTATGCCAGGGGATCTTCCCGACCAGGGATCGAGCCCGTTTCTCTTGAATCTCTTGCAGAGAGATGAATTCTTTACCACTGTACCACCTGGGAAGCTGATACAAAACTTGAGGTTCTTTCTATTTACTATTAATTTTCCCGGTACTCAAGGGTAGATTCTAGAATTTATTTGAGGAATCATAAATATCAGTAACACACATGACACCTAATTTCTACTGATGTTCCAGATTTTCTAACCTTCTTTTTAGAGAAAATCAAACAAGATCAAAGTTTGTTCAAGCATGGTTAGTAGCTAGAGTGCTTTTACTTCCCTATCGACCATTAAGACAAACACATACCCCACACACCCTCTCCTGTGCTACCTCCCACTTCAGGAAATAAAATATATTTTTTTAAAAACCCCATTAACTTATGGGCTGTATAATAGCCCTAATTTAATTAATTTGAAATGCTCAAGAAACAGTACCATTCAACATTTTTACTTGCAATGAAAGCATCTTATGAAATCTCTCTTACACTAACTGGAAATTAAGTACTGTTTCAGCATCCTTTCTGATTTATGATTCAGAGCTATAAGATAAATTCCCAAAGTTGATGGTAAAGCAGTAGAGAGGCCCCTAGATGTTGAGTTAGTTTAGGACTCTCACTCTACTTCTTTACCTGCAAGTGAGCATGGCAATTTAGTGCTTATACTGAACATGACACAGGGACCAAAATTCAATACCAACAACTATACCCTCTTTTATAAGCCTCCCTTCCATCCCTTGACAGGATATCTGTGGCTTATACAGAACTGCATCTTTTGTGCTTTTGCCCCTATTTTTACTGTTTTACTCGAATTGATTTTCTTGTAAAACCAAGATTCTTACTATTTTGTATGCTGTATATAGACGGGTGGATGGATAGATAGATAAATAGAATTGTCTATCATTTGTTTCATAGAGTCCTAATTACTTTCATATGTAATGCCCCCCGTGACCCCATTAGAGACTCAAGACCACAGGTTCTGGGTGACTAGGAGCCTTTTCTAAGCTCATACGCTAGAAAGTATCAGAGAAAGTTTTCAAAGCCAGAGCTCTGACACCAAGTTTATATTTGCCTCAAAGTGTTTCTCAGATTTGCGTTAGATACCTGGTTTTTACATAAGCACTTGAAAAAATAAATGTTAATGTTACTTGAGGGGATTCTTTGGTGTTTCATGGTTCTCAAAGGAAGTTATCATCTGATCTCGGAATTTCAAGCTTCCCAAGTGGCTCCATGTAAAGAATCTGCCTGCCAATGTGGGAGATACAGAAGACGTGGGTTTAATCCCTGGATTGGGAAGAAGCCCTGGAGTAAGAAATGGTAACCCGCTGCAGTATTCTTGCCTGGAAAATTCCATGGACAATGGAGCCTGGCAGGCTACAGTCCATGGGGTTGCAAAACAGTAAGACACGACTGAGCACACACACATGCCCAGATTTCAGGGTTTGACCTTGTGTTGTTTGTAGGGCATGAGACAGTGTAAAGGTTCACCATCACGTGTGGGCTGCGTGTGCACAGGTGTGAAATACTGCAATCCATGGCATCACCTTAGTTTCTCCTTTGCACAGTGATCTGCATGGAAAAGCCCCACAGGAGCACTGAGATCAATGCAAAATTATCTGAGGATGTTGACCTGAAGCTATTTAAAGAAAAAAAGCTCTGTGTTTTTCTTCTTCCTCTATAGCTTCCCTCAGTGCTCAAGTGTGCCCTGTGCACAGTACAGGTCTTGAAAGGATGCTGGAAATATCCCAGGTCTATTATTTTTAGACTCACTTCAGTTTGAAAAGGTTTAACACAGCTAACTCATACAGGAAAAATATATCTATCACATGGTCTTCTCTTTGCATTCAGGATGAGCAAGGCATCATGCATCACTTCCACCTGTCAGAGGTAACCATGAATTCCCCGTTCTTACCCTAGGTGCATGAACAGCCCCGTTTAGCATGAAAAGCTCCCCACCTGGCTCATTCTCATTCTCTATCAGCCAGAACAGCTGTGTTCCTCTCAGTCCTCAACGAAACAGATTTCACTTCCCTGCCAGCCCAAGTTTTTCAAACAAGCCAATCACATCCTCAGATGGGAACCGCGGGCCGCTCCCACCCTCTTGTTATCACGAAGCCTTCCCTTCATAGCCCTTGCTTGTTCTGCTCTCAAATGCAACCCCAGTGCAGCCCTTCATGGAACAGAGTTTCGTTCTCCCCCAGACTGTGAGTATATGTGACTCTAACTGCTATTTCACATTTCCAATGTTTGGTGTTGTGTGTTTAACCATCTTGCACCATTTGGAATGGTGGATTCTTCCATAACCAACACAGTAAAGAGGTTGCAGTTAGAACAGAGTGTTAATTCAGTTTACTGAAAAGAAGTTTAATGTCTATCAACAAACACTGCTCTTCAAAAATAAGCATATTACGTCTCCTCTCATTTTAATTAATTAAGTGACAATCTCTATATACAGTGGGGCTTTGTAGTCAAATGTGGTGATAAAATTTGATTGGGTATAGATTTTGGATTTTGTCTTTTGACTCATTGCTAATATTTCATAATAAAGCCAGTTTATTTAGCATAATGGGGATCAGCCATGTAGTAAAAATCAGTCTCTCTTTATGTAGTTTGAAAGTTTAGAACAGATTCATTTACCTCACTCACTATTCTTGATGGCTGCCGTTTTCTGATGCAATAAAATATAACTAATGATACTTTCCTTCTTGCAAATGTCTAAACTTTCAAAGTTACTCACTTTGCATAGTTTAGGTATCAACAGATTTATAGTTTATCTGGATAATTTGATGGCGAGAGACATTATATTTTTTCCAAATTCATATGCAATCTTTTGACTAAAGAATTTGGACTGATTATTTAGACCATTGGTTTTTAGTTATGGATAATTTTGTACCCAGGGGGAATTTGTCAGTTTCTGTGACATTTTGCTTGTCTAATTGGGGCAGACATGTTATGGGTGTTTATTGGATAGAGACCAAGAAGGCTGCAATGCGTTCTGCATCATATTGAATAGCTTGCCATAATAACAATTTACCCAGCCTAATATATCCATAATTATGAGCTTGAGTTGTGATACTGCAATTTATAAGAAAAAAATATATATTTGGCTCTTGTCCCTGTTTTTGGAACAGAGGTCCTAAAACTCAGAATTTCCTACGTGATAAGAGGGATGGAGAAGTCTTCTGTTAAAGAGGTGACTTTCAGATAGCAGCTAAGATGGGTTCTGTTTGCCAGAGGAACCAATGATGTGATTAGAGGGTTGGAATCTTTTAGTCCCACCCCAGTGACTTCTGAGGAGGGGAGTGAGTTGGAAATTGAATTCAGTCACCAATGGCCAAAGATTTAATCAGCTCTGCCTAGGTAATGAGGCCCGCATTACCTGAACCTAGAAGGATTAGGTTCAGAAAGCAGCTTGTTGTACCTGTAGAAATTTGAGGAGAGTGGCATGCCTGGAAAGAGTACAGAAGCTTCCTGCTCTTTCTACATCACTTGCCCTCTGCTTCCATGTGGCTGATCCGGAGTTAATAGCTTTTTGTCATTAGCCAGAAATCTAGCAAGTAAAATGTTTCGCTGAGTTCTGTGAGCCTCTCTTAACAGATTAAACTCAAGGAGGTGGTCATGGTAACTTCTGCTTTATTTATACCTGGTCAGTCAGAAGTACAAGTTACAACCTGGACCTGCAATTGGCAGCTGAAGTGGAGGCAGACTTGAGGGACTGTGCCCTTAACTAACGGAATCTCATGCTGTCTCTGGGTGCATAGTGTTGAAATTGAGTTGAATTATAGGGAAATGGCAACCCACTCCAGTACTCTTGCCTGGAGAATCCCAGGGATGGAGGAGCCTGGTGGGCTACAGTCCATGGGGTCACAAAGAGTTGGACACGACTGAATGACTTCACTTCACTTCATAGGGCACCTAGGCTTCCCAAGTGGCACTAGTGGTAAAGAACACTCCTGCCAATGCAGGAGACATATGAGATATGGGTTTGATCCATGGGTCAGGGAGATCCCCTGGAGGAGGGCATGGAAACCAACTCCAGTATTCTTGCCTGGAGAATCTCATGAACAGAGGAGTGTGTAGTCCATGGGGTCACGGAGAGTTGGGTATGACTAAAGCAACTATGCATGTAAATGCATAGGGCACCCAGCTGGTGTCGTAGAATTGTTGCATGTGTGGAAGACCCACTCCCACTCCAAAGACACACCCACTCACATTATAATTGATCTCCTTGAGAAACTTTTTATTTAGACTATGGCCATAGGGTGTATTGCTTGCTATTTTCACATTACAAAAAAAAAAACAAAAAACTATAATGTGACTGCTTTGACCCACAAAGCAGCCCCAAACTGTCCAAAATACAATAAAGACTGGGGGCTATGGTATAACCCATCGAAAATTTTCAACCGTTTTAGTGTGTATATAGTCTCTATACCCCAAAATCTCTTCCTACCTGTCTGAACAAAGCAAAATTCATTGTATATTCTCCCATGATAGAATGGCAGATCTCAGTCTAATTCTGTAAATTTCAGCTCAAATATCTTTTACAGAACATTTGTATCTTTTTCATTTGATATTTAAGTTTTTTCATATATTTATATATTCTTTTTTTATTTGAAATTTGTGGATGGAAAAATATTTAAATTCCTAACTTTCATTTTTAGAAGAACTCACTGAACAATTAAATGATTCTTTGAAGTATCTCTCAAATTAAAAAGTAGCCTTTAAAAAAAAAAAAAAAACAGTACCCAGTACAATATAGCTTAAATTGCAGGAGAATAAATGTTGATGATAATATATTTTCTGGGCTCATTATGAACTATTTAAAGACATGCAACCTGCCTTAATTTTGTTGGGATTTCTTCCCTTCCTCACTTTCTTCTTTGCCTTCTACGTTGTAATAGCTCTGATGGACTCATTAAACGATCTTTGGAAGGAAAGCCTGGGCTTAGAGGCAGAGATGTGAGCTTGTCTGTGCCTGTCAATGAGAAAACACATTGAGAGCCCTGCACAAGTTCATGTTTCTCTTACTGTTATTACAAACTTCAGAGTAAATGTGATGCTTCTACATGAGCATATACATACCACATACATATACCACATTCATGTGAGTGGAAGAAGTTTGGGAGACAATACATAATCTTGGCAAATAGCCTCATTCTCATTTCTTTTTGAATATCATTGTTCCTTGAAATATTTCTTGTCTCTAGAAAATATGCCTCCTTTTGTATCCAAAGTATACAAAATCACACAAGTGAATTTTTTCTATTAGAGATTCATTACCAGGTGAAGATCTATTGGAAAAGCTTTCTTTGGAGAAGCTTTATTGTCTCTTTACAAACAACTTTTTTGAAGTTGTATCGCTCTTCATCCTGTTTGTGACACCAATTGTCTTGCTGTATCTCACTATGAACCCAGGATAGGCAAGGTGCAAGCTAAGAGGCTGGAAGGAGACTAAAGGATCCATAGGAACTGCAGACATGTTTATTCTCTCCTGGCTGGCGCAGCAGCCATAGCATAACCTAACACACGCAATTTCTCTCCTGGCTGGCATAGCAGCCATAACAGTATTGCCTCTTAGCTGAAGCAGCAGCCATAGCAGTAGACACACTATATTCTCTCCTCTAGCTACTGACCCAATGGACTCAACTGTGACACAGCAGTAAATGCCCCCACTTTCTAGGTGGAGTTCGTATATCCCTACAGCATAAAGTGACTCGTGACCAAGTGAGTACCTCATGACACCCATGCACAGTGCTATGAATGTTCTCAGCTGTTACGTAATTGTTATTTACAAAGCACGGCGCAAGAGAACCTGTACATGCCATCTTGGCTAATTTGCTCTCCCCTCATGGAAGTGTAATTTAAACAGAACAAAATTTACTTATTACTATAAGTGTACAATTCAATGACTTTTAGTACATTTATATAGTTGTCTAATCATCACCATAATTCAGATCTAAAACATGTCCATTATCCAAAAATTTCTTTGTTAAATTCTTTATTTGGTAGAAAAGTCACCTAGTTTGTTTTATCCACTAGATTCTTTAGCAGCCTGCAGTTTTTGCTGTTTTTTTGTTTTTTAGTTAAAAAAGATTCTTCTTGCTCTGAAATCGAGTAGACATGGCTATATAACAATGCTATGTACTGATATTCTCTTTAGAAAAATCTTACTTTAGTTCTCAAGCTTAGGAAATGTAGGGGTATAGAACATACCAATCCACCCATGTTGGTTTGTATTGCAAACTCATTCTTGGAAATTTATGAAGAAAAGACTTTTTTTCTTTTGACTTGTTAACCTTGATTTGTTCTTCCAGAATAACCTAATGAGAAAGGAATATGACTTGGAATATGTTGAGCAGAACAGACTTGCTCACAGTTAGAATTCAGTATTGCTCCAAACCAAGTTTTGGCTCAGTTTTCTCTGCCATGTCTCAAGGCACAGTGAAACTTTGAAAGAAGATGCCTATTGAAAACTGTTTCACAGTCCTGGGACCTCAGACTGTGCTGCTTCTAAATGTACTTGTCCTGAAGTATATTTAGTATAGCTTATAAGTTCAAACTAGGCTTCCACTAATTTATAAAAATAAATCCCATTTCCATTGGACTGATGCTGTGACCTGATTCCATGAGGACTAAGACCACATCTCCTGGACACCATTTTTAGCTCAGAACCTGGAAAATGGCCATGCATCTAGAATATATTCAGTAGTTATTTGTTGACTAAACAAGCATTGAATGTTACCTTAACATTGTCAAATGTTAACACTGAAACATTGAGGGAATATCTAAATACCTCACTGGCTCCTTCCCAGATAGACTGTCTTCTGCCTCAGTGTTTTCAGTTTTATTTAAATTTATTCCTTTTGGTGCAATACAATTAAAATGAAACAAAAGTTATATGTTCTGATAAAATCTAACAACATTATAGAATATATGGAATTACCAATGCATAACTGTGCCATTTTAATTTTCCTTTAATTCTGAAGAGGTATTTTATTTTACAAACATGCATTAGATTCATACTATATAGAACTTCTATGCCTAGAAATGGAGAGTTACAGAGGTAAATCAGAGAGAAAGAACTTGCTTTCAAATGAGCTTAGGATTGGGATAGGAGGCACAAGAGTTAGTCATTCAGTCATGTGCAACTCTGTGACCCCGTTCTCTTCTGTCCATGGAATTCTCCTGGCAAGAGTATTGGAGTGGGTTGCCATTCTCTTCTCCAGGGGATCTTCCTGACCCAAGGATCAAACCATTGCAGGGAGGTTCTTTATCACTGAGCCACCTGGGAAGCCCCATGGGAGGCACAGAGATAAAACAAATATCAAGAGACTTAGCACAGGTGGAAGGAATAGGAAAGGAAACAGAGAAAATGATGATTGTGGAAAGAATCACTCTGAAACTTCCAAATGGGAACATTAGTGATAAGATCTACCCTAGTTTTCACTCTGAGGGACGTAGAGCTGTGAACTAAAAAGCAAATGGCCAGAAGGCACTACTCCTGAGTCCCAGAGGTATACACATAATGCTCAAAGAGTGAGCCCTGCTCCAGTTCAAGGGAGCTGAAAGTTGTTAGAATAAACTATACCGTCTTCCAGACCTGTCATGCTGTTTTCTGAGCATAGTAGTGAGTGAAGTCGCCTGAGTCGTGTCCGACTCTGCCATCTCATGGACTGTAGCCTACTAGGCTCCTTCGTCCATAGAATTTTCCAGGCAAGAGTACTGGAGCGGATTGCCATTTCCTTCTCAAGGGGATCTCCCCAACCCAGGGATTGAACCCAGGTGTCCCACATTGCAGGCAGACGCTTTACCTTCTGAGCTACCAGGGAAGCCCTTTCTGAGCATAGATGTATTATTTTACCATATTACCTATGTTTCTCCCAGAGTCTGTTATGAATTAAGATTTGAAGTTTATAGAAACCAGATTATTTTATTGGATAGAAATTAGATTGAAAATGTGTGTCCTATAGATATAAAGATGTACTATTTTATTTTCTGATTTGGAAGAGTGTTATACTATTCAAGTTTTGAATAAGATACTTTGAATAAGATAAGTTTTGCAGAAGATACCTCCCCATCTTTATTGTCTGTGAGGGAATAAAATTCACCATCATTTAGTACTGCCTTGCTAAAAAAGCTAGTGACACTTTTTTCAGTTCAAACTCTGCATTAAATTCTTAACAATACATTCCAGCACTAATTTTTTTTGAGATTTGAAAGTCATAATTTACTTAGCATGAGAAATCATAAAATTCAAAGCTTAAAAATGCTTAACAATAGCATAAATATCAGAAAGTCCAGAAAAATTATATTTTGTTATCTGTCTGATGTATGACTAAAATATCTTTTGTTACCTTTTTTGAGCTACATATTCAAAAAATCTACTCAGATTACTTCTCCAAATGTTACCAATTTAATAATAGCTCTGCAAAGAGGAGACAAGTCAGTCTTATTTGTAGCATGTTTGTTCAATGTTTTTTTCTTATTGATAGTTTAAAATCTTTCAAGTTTCATGACTCATTATTGGAAATGTCATGTAAACGTCTACAGTTCTTGTCAATTTGGGGGAAACTTCCAACAAGATTTCTTTCCTATATGATTTCAAGACTCCAGAGCCTATCGAGTTTTTTTTTCAGTGGTGACTAATCTTAAACACTCTTTGAATTGAGAAATAATCATTGATTAACCAGCTGGTCATCCGTGTTCTTTTTATAGAGACATATTATGAGTTGTATATTATCCTCATAGATGTCCGTTTGTCAGTGAGGAATGCAAGTCTTTCTGTAACACAGTCATAAGGTTAACTCCTCTTCACTGACTGGATTATTAAGCAATTCCAGAATCTATTCATTATTATTCTATTGGAAAGTTAACTCTTCCACTTACTGAATTAGTTCTTTTGATATGGTGCAACATTTTTTGGTAATAGTTCTATCTTTGATGTCAGAATAATTTTCATTTATTTCATTAGTTTTCTTTTTTCAGTGACTTTTTCCCTGAAATTTCTCTCAGTTCTTGAATAAATGTATTTAAAAATGACGAATGAATGTCACCTTCACATGGGCCAATGTTGGGAGTCTAGGGCTCTCTTATTTACTTTATTGAAATGTTCCAAAATCTTTCCAAATTGAATTAAAATGACATACTGAGCCTTATAAACTTTTAAGTGAACACCCTTCTTCTTATTTGTATTTGAATTTCTCTTCTTGTTGCCAGTGAATTTAATGTTCCTGCTTTGTCATGAAAAAATTTGGAGACAAAGCGATAGGTTAGAAGTGGATGTATTTAGAGAGAAACACTTTCCACAGACAGTGTGGGCCATCTCAGAAGGCAAGAGAGCCTCAAAATATGGCGTGGTTAATTTTTACAGGATGAGTAATTTCATAGGGTAATAAATGTGTATTAGTCAGTCAGTCGTGTCTGATTCTTTGTCAGCCCATGGACTGTCGCCCACTAGGCTCCTCTGTCCATGGAATTCTTCAGGCAAGAATACTGGAGTGGGTTGCCATTCCCTACTCCAGGGGATCTTCCTGACCCAGGGATCAAACCCAGGTCTCCTGCACCGCAGACAGATTCTTTACCATCTGAGCCATCAGAAAAGCCCAATGAGTAGGAGGATTAGTCCCATTATTGCGGGGAAGGGGTGGAGATTTCCAGGAATTGGGCCACTGCCCACTTTTTGGCATTTTATGGTTAGCCTCAGAACTGTCATGGTGCTGGTGGGTGTATCATTCACCATGCTAATGTATTACAATGAGTGTATGATGAGGCTCAAGGTCTATTAGAGGTTGACTTGTCTGCCATGTTGCTTCTAACCAGTTTTTGTCATGTCTTATGGCTCTGTCATTTTTTTAAAGGTTGTGCCCTGCCCCATTGCCTCTTGTTTCTTGTTCCCTTCAAAGATTTTACTCCCATATTTTTATGAGAAGCAGAAGGCCCATGGTTCATCTCCTGTAACTGCTTCAAGGCTGAGTAGGGCCATTCATTGACCCTGCCTGTCAGGGAGTTAAAATCTCTGGATGCCTGATCTGTGGGCCCAGTGGCAGGACAGCGTCTTGTTTTAAGTTGGTATCAGCTGGAATCCTTACATAGCCATCACCTTGATGTGGAACTGTTGTAACTGTTTCCTTACCCTTCCTATGAATCTCCTTGATAAAAGAAGAACTTTTTGTAACAGCATCAGAATACAAAAATATAAATGACAAAAGACTGTCATATCAATGGTCACTTCATCTGTGGTTTCTCCCTTGTGATGATGACTGTTTTCTTAGGCACCTTAGAAAGTTCCAGGTCCTGTCAGTCACTGCCGTGACTGGCATGGGGGAATTTCCTTGTTCCCTTTAGACCTGGGGGCATCCCCTCTGTCAGTGGCCCATATTTTTTCAGACTGAGCACAGTGTTTGGTCATAGGCTGGGACCTATTTCCTGAGCATTCCTTACTCCAGTGTTCAAGACACCCCAAACTGAAATTTTCTCCTTTTCTTGGAAGAGGTATTCTGGGAGTACTTTTGATGTGACCAAGAGGTGGGTTGGAGAAGGAAATGGCAACCCATGCCAGTACTCTTGCCTGGAAAATCCCATGGATGGAGGAGCGTGGTAGGCTACAATCCATGGAGTTGCAAAGAGTAGGACATGACTGAGTGACTTCACTTTCACTTTTCAGATGTAGGTTTAGTCTTGTCAGGACAGTTGTCAAAACCCTGGCTTGCCATCATCTCTTCCTTAAGTCATGCTATTCATTCTTTTTATCCTCAGCTTGGTCTCTACTGTTAAAAACACTGAAGACTGCATCAGTAAAAAGGCTGAGAGAAGTTTAGGGTGCCACGTCAAACTTTTGGCCTCAAATTCTTTTGTGAACCAGTTAGAGTCCTCCAAGAATCTGCCTAAGTGATGTGACATTGGTTAAGGTCAGGCAAGGAAAAAGGGGTATGGACTCTGATAATCCTCTGAGGCCCATCTACTAATTCCTAATGGGGGCAAAGAGACTCTGCTTGCATTTTGGGGTACAGAAGGGTAAAGAGGCTTATAGGGTAGGGGAGAGGCTGAAGAGGATGGAAGAGTGTGGGTCTTCTGTCTGGGGCTCCTGTTCTTCCAGGGCTGCCACTTGAGAGGACTTCTATGTAGCCTGAATGGGTCCCAGCTGGCAAAGTTACCTAACATAGGATTTTCATAGCCCCGGGTTTTCTCTTAGGGCCATAAAAGCCTGTACGTAAGAACTTCTGTCCATTTCCCCTGCCCTTTGCAAAAGATGTCTGACTGTAGAATGGTAGTGTAGTTGAGGCTTCCAATTTCTTACCAGGCCTCATTGTCCTCAAGTTTATATTGGGATTCAGCCTTATTACAAAAGAATAGGAGCCTTTTCATTTTAAAAAGTCTGGAGGAAACTTGTCCTAATGACTCAAAATTCGCCCGAGGAGTGACTCTTGAGAATGGAAGAGGTTTTTCCCCATTTGTTCCTTCAGGAAGAGGATGTTCCTATACCAGAGAGGAGCATTTGCATTCGGAGGTCCTGTGGGGACTCTCTAAATCAGGACTGGATACAGGCATCTTCGTCCACCTAATCCTGTTCACTTTATCCACAATGGGGGGTGAGCTACACCCCTGTGGCAGTCCTGTTGGTCCCTATGTCCTGGGACCTGTGTCCTATCCTAGCATCCATGGTACCAAGGATGACTGGCCTTCCTGAAGGCTTTTCTATAGATTCTGTAGATATGTTTCCCTGGTATAGGCATCCTCATGGTTCTAGGACCTGTTTAAGTTCCAGCTTTTTTCTCTACAAAGGTGATAAGTTCTGGAAATCAGTCACTGGCCATTAAGGGATATGGTTTGTGAAATGCATCCTGCCCTGCCCTAATAGGGTGGGATAGGGGTGGGGTCAGAGTGAACCCTGGAGGGAGCCAGACAAATACCAGGATGTGGGAGGTGAATGATAATCTTACCACCATGAGTCCCAAACATCCCAACCATGTGGTGCAGGACCATCCCCCATCTCCTAATACCTGAGGGTACACACTCTAAAATCACTGCAGATGGTGATTGCAGCCATGAAATTAAAAGACGCTTACTCCTTGGAAGAAAAGTTATGACCAACCTAGATAGCATGTTAAAAAGCAGAGACATTACTTTGTCAACAAAGGTCTGTCTAGTCAAGGCTATGGTTTTTCCAGTGGTCATGTATGGATGTGAGAGTTGGATTATAAAGAAAGCTGAGTGCTGAAGAATTGGTGCTTTTGAACTGTGGTGTTGGAGAAGACTCTTGAGAGTCCCTTGGACTGCAAGGAGATCCAACCAGTCCATCCTAAAGGAGATCAGTCCTGGGTGTTCATTGGAAGGACTGATGTTGAAGCTGAAGCTCCAATACTTTGGCCACCTGATGCGAAGAGCTGACTCATTTGAAAAGACCCTGATGCTGGGAAAGATTGAGGGCAGGAGAAGAAGGGGACGACGGAGGATGAGATGGTTGGATGGCATCACTAACTCAATGGACATGGGTTTGGGTAGACTCCGGGAGTTGGTGATGGATAGGGAGGCCTGGCATCCTGCGATTCATGGGGTCACAAAGAGTCAGACACAACTGAGGACTGCAGTGAGTGAGTGAGTGACACGCACAGACCACCTACTGTGTGAGGGAGCTCCCAAAGGTATCACAGCCACTATAATCCTGGCACAAACTCTAAGTAAGGCTGTATTTCATATTTTTACACAATTGGACTTACTAACAGTTAATGTAATGTGGATAAGGCAAACCCAGAGGGTTAAGAGCCTATGGGTTGTGTCCCTAGCTGCTTGTGAGGACGGCTGGAAACTTCCTGACATGCTCTGAACATATGTAATAGTAAGTAATGGAAGACCTAGCGACAAGTTTGGAAAATGCTTGGCATAGTTCTTTTGCCCCATTTTCAGCAGAGTAAAGCATGAGGTTAGAGTGGAAAGCAAGAGTGGGGTAAGGGAGAGAGTAGGAGGGTAGTGATAGGGAGTACGGAGAATACCCCACAAGCACAGGGAAAGCGAGAGGCTGAGACTTACCCAATTCTCCTGGCTGGATTCGCCAATATGCTGCTGGTGAATTTAAAGTTCTTGATTGTTCATGAAAGAATTCAGAAATGAACAGATAGGTAAGAAGTAGAATTCTTTAGTGAGAAACACAGTCCACAGGCAGAGTATGGGCCATCTCTGAAGGCTAGAATCCAGCACTGACATTTTAAATTAAATTTATAATTTTGAAATACTTACAGATTCATGAGCAGTCATAAGGTAGTTTGGAGAGGTCCTGTGTACCCACTTGTACTAGGAATTTGGCATTGGCACAATGTGTGTTTATAGTTCTAAGTCTTTTCCCACATGGGTAGTATGGTGGGGTAACCATGATGGCAATCAAAGCACAGAACTGTTCTACCACTGTTCCTGGTGAATTTCAGGTTTTTTCATGTCTTGAAAGAACTCGGAGATGAACCAGAGAGGTTAAGAAAGTAAAAGTTTATTTAAGCAAGGATATACTCTCAGAGGGAGAGCAGACAGATAGATGAAGTGATGCTGCTGCCCTGGGTTACTTTGGCAAGCCAGTTAAAAGGGGCACACAAATGAAGGGGTGGAATATTCACTGGGGAAGGTGAAGTTTGGGGGTCATATTCCTTGATTTTCATCCCAGGTCCACTTTGCCTGGGGAAGAAGAGCTTTTTGTCCTTATTTAGCTAAGATCAGAAGTGTCAGAGTGATGGTGCATGAATACTTCTTATCTGTAAGGCTAATCTTCTATGTAATAAGAGCACAATGAGCAAAGGGTTACATTTGGAGGCAGGAGATTCCTGCCTTTCCTTCCCTTTCTTTGTCTGCTATCTGGACCCTTCTCTTTTTGCCTTTCCATATTGGATTCACCTGATGTGAAGAGACAACTCACTGGAAAAGATCCTGATCCTGGAAAAGATTATACTGGAGTGAGTTGCCATTTCCTTCTCCAGGGGATCTTCCCGACCCAGGGATTGAACCTAGGTCTCCCGCATTGGAAGCAGACGCTTTAACCTCTGAGCCACCAGGGAAGCCAAGGCAGGAGGAGAAGAGGCCAACAGAAGATGAGATGGTTGGATGGCATCACTGACTCAATGGACATGAGCTTGAGCAAGCTCTGGGAGATGGTGAAGGACATGGAAGCCTGTTGTGCTGCAGTCCATGGGGTAGCAAAGAGTCAGACCCGACTGAGGTACTGAACAACAATGGACCCTTATCACCCTGAATGTGTGGTTTCCTATCAGTCTGAAGCTTCTTGCTTTGCTTTGTCTGCCTATGGAACCCTGATGTTAACAAGATGTCTGATTTCCTGCCATCTGGCTTCTGCCCACGTTTCTCTGCTCCTACCTAGCTATCTGCCTGCTGAAACACTTTCACAAAGATCTCTCTTGTTCTATTGCCTGTTAGTCACAACCTCCACTCTCCCATCTCATTTTCATCTACAACTCTGGCAACCACTAATTTGTTCTCTACCTTTATAATTTTATCATTTCCAAATATTTTGTGAGTAAAGTCACACAGTATGAGATCTTATGAGATTGACATTTTCATTTAGCATATAACCTTGAGGTCTAACCAATTCATTGTGTGTATTAATACTTGATTCCTTTTAACTTTGGCAGAGTGTTCCACAATATGAGTGCATGGTGTTTGTTTCACCATTGAGGATCATTTTCATTGTTTCCATTTTTAGCCTATTACAAACAGTGCTGCAGTGATCAATTGTGTAGAGGCTTTCTTGAGAACTTTAGTTTCATTTGTCAGAGATAAATGTCTCAGAGTGCAAATTATTGGGTCATGTGTTAAGTGTATGTTTAGTATTATTGATTGGAAAAAATACATGCGCCTAAAAGTTGAGAGTAGGTTTATTTGGTGGGAATCATGAGGACTTCAAGCTCGGGAGACGGCATCTCAGGTGACCCTGAGAGAACTGTTTCTGAGGAGGTGGGGAAGGGAGGAGCCAGGCTACCTAGAAGTTTTCCAAAAGAGGCAGGTAATCTGAATATTAAAAGATTACTGTTAATTAAGGAAAACCAGATCTCTTGCATTAAATTATTAGCACTCTTTTATGTATGGGGAGATGCAAGCATCCAGGCTTACTGAAATCATTTTTGCATATGCATCTCAGCTATCTGGGGCCAAACTGTGCTTTTTGATTGTTTTCATCCTCAGTTTGGCTGCAGCCCATGGGGTCACAAAGAATCAGACACACCTGAGTGATTGAGTAACAACATCATTAATTCATCATTTACCTTAAGGGGTGGTGGGTGTGGCAGATGGCTGTCTCGTGCACTTTCTCACCTCCCTGAGCTCCTCAGCTCAGGAGCTGAGGAAGTGGCTGATGACTGCTAGATGACAACCTGGGCTCAGAAATTTGCATTTGGAAGGCTAGAATCCCTGATGACTTAGCTGTGACATGGTATTTTGGTGTTGTTCAGTCACTAAGTCATATTTACTGGTATAGCAGAAAATAATTTATTTCACACAAATATTTCATTTTATAGTATTTTAAGACACTGTCCAAGTGTTTCTGGAGAGACTATACCACTTTATGTTCCTACCAGCAATGCATGAAAGACCCAGTGTCTCGACATTCTTACCAGTATTTGGTACTGTAAATATTTTTCACTTGTTTTTGTTTTTCAGTCGCTCAATTTGTGAACCCATGGACTGAAGCATGCCAGGCTTCCTTGTCCTTCACCATCACCCAGAGTTTGCTCAAACTCATGTCCATTGAGTTGATGATGCCATTCAGCCATTTCTTTCACCTCCTGTCCTCAATCTTTCCCAGCATCAGGGTCTTTTTCAATGAGTCAACTTCACATCAGGTGGTCAAAGTATTGAAGCTTCAGCATCAGTCCTTCCAATGAATATTCAGGATTGATTTCCTTTAGGATTGACTGGTTTGATTTCCTTGTAGACCAAGGGACTCTCAAGAGTCTTTCCAACTCCACAGTTGAAAAACATCAATTCTTTGGTGCTCAGCCTTCATTATGGTCCAACTCTCCCATCCATACGTGACTACTGGTAAAGCTATAGTTTTGGTTATATGGACCTTTGTTGGTAAAGTAATGTCTCTGCTTTTTAATATGCTAGTTTTGTCATAGCTTTTCTTTCAAGGAGTAAGTATCTTTTAATTTAATGGTTATAGTCATCATCTGCAGTGATTTTGGAGCCCAAGGAAAAACAAGTCTGTCACTGTTTCCATTATTTTCCCATCTATTTCCCATGAAGTAATGGGACGAGATGCCATGATCTTCATTTTTTGAATGTTGAGTTTTAAGCCAGCTATTTCACTTGCCTCTTTCACCTTCATCAAGAGGCTCTTTAATTCCCCTTCACTTTCTGCCATTAGTGTGGTGTCATCTGCATATCTGAGGTCACTGATATTTATCCCAGTAATCTTGATCCCAGCTTGTGTTTTTTCACTTGAGTTGCTCTAATAGGTATATAATGATTTCCTATGGTGGCTTTACATTGCATTTCTCTAATGGCTAGTGATGTTGAACTTTTCATGTGCTTATTTGCCATTGGTATTTCTTTTTCAGGGAAGTGTCTCTTCATGTATCTGCTATTTTTTAAATTGAATTTTTTTAATGTTGAGTTCTGTGAATTAGTTATGTATTCTAAATGTGAGTCTTTTGTTGGATGTGTGGTTTGCAAATACTTTCTCCCAGTCTATAGCATATCTTTTCATCCTTTTAACAGGGTTTCTTGATAAAGTCAAAGTATTTAACTGTAATTAACTTCAATTTATAGATTGTTTTTAATAGTGTTTTTCAAACTATGCCTAAGAACTCTTCACAGTGTTCTGGGTCATTTTCTTCTTTGCTGTCTTCTGAAAGTTTTAGATTTTTATGTTTCACACAAATCTATGGTTTGTTTTAGAGTTAGTGTTTGTAAAAGGTGTGAAATTCATGCCTTTTTTTGTTTACAGATGCTCAATTATTTTAGAACCATTTGTGAAAAAGTTTATTCTTCTGTTAAGTTGTATTTTCACCTTTGTAAACAATCATTTGGCCTTACTAATTTGTTCTGTTTATTTATGTGTCTGCTACTGTATCAGGACTGCATGATCTTGCTTTCTGGAGCTATAGAATAATAACTAAAATTACGTAAAGTAATTCCTCCCAATTTATTCTCTCTCTTCAAAAGTATTTTCAACTATTTTAGTTTCTTTGTCTTCCATATAAATTATAGAATAATCTTGTCTATATCTATAGAAAATTTCATTGAGATTTGATAGAAATTGCATTAAACCTGTATATAAATTGGGGGAGAATTAATATCTTCACTGTCTTCAGTCTCCCAATCTGTAATTATAGAGTATTTCTCAATTTATTTAGAGATATTTTGAATCTCTTTATCATTTTGTAGTTTTTAGGATACAAGTCTCATACAAGTTTTATTGGATTTACATGTAAATATTTGTGTGTGAGTGATTGTAGGTGGTATTGTATTCTTCATTTGGTTTCTACAAGCTTACTCCCATTGTATAGTAATATAATTTATTTTTGTATGTTTATCTTGTATTCTGTGACCTTGCTGAACTTACTCAATAGTTCTGGCAGTATTTTTATAATGTCCTTGGGATTTTCTATGTAGACATAGAATCTACATACAAGTTGAGACAGTTTTACTTCTTCCTTTTTGATCAGTCCACCCTTTGTTCCCTTTCTTGCCTTATCACACTGGCTAAAACAGTTGATGAAAGATAAAACAAACAAACAAACAAACAAAAACATTAGGTGGCTAAGACCTTCAGGGAGCAATGAGAAGTTTAACTTGGCAAGAACAAAGGTTAACATCTAGGATATCAAACTCTTGTCTTTACATTCTTGATGTAAGAGGAGGAAGGAATTAGAGAGATGCTTTACATTTGCAGTGGGAAAGACGCCAAATGCCAGAGCAAATGGGAGAAAGTAACATGGCACCGAGGATATAAAGGCTACAAACCAAAGTTTTCATAGTTGCTTTTTCTTACTTTCTACCTCACAATGATATCACCCATATTTTACATTTTTAAGCTTATTAGAATTTATTACCATTTAAGAGCCTAGATTCTAAGATTTTTAAAAAGTAAAGTAGCAAGTTTTCTTTTTGGCACTGGTTTTGAAGGTTTTTTAATAAATTCATAACTCCTTATAAATTCTTCTTGCTCAGAGTTATTAAATTTTCTATTATAAAGAAATCTATTAAAGCATGTTTGAAGAGCTTCTTCAAACCAAACCAAGTGACCAAGAAAAATGTTTCTGAATAACATATAAAGATTGACAAATTTTAATACCCATTTCTTACCATAAATAACAGTTGGTAGATGAAAGATGAAAATAACTCCTACTTTTAGCATATTTAGTAAAGGCTATGTAGGGTGGAAA
Source organism: Bos taurus (assembly GCF_002263795.3). Lineage (NCBI taxonomy): Eukaryota > Metazoa > Chordata > Mammalia > Artiodactyla > Bovidae > Bos > Bos taurus. The sequence goes on along the minus strand of NC_037337.1, from coordinate 74,907,248 downwards.
TTTTGTTAAATGTTAAAAAACAAAAGCAAACAATAGACAAGCTGAATAATGGAATTGCAGTGGGTAGTTGAAGCATCTTTCTATTAAATCATGTCATGAATACTCCCTTCACATTCAGACTTGCATCATTTCTTAGAAGATTTTGTTGTCATGACAACAAGTTTTATGAGACCATTTTCAGAGTCTATAGTTAGAATTATACAAAAAAGGGTTTGATACAATGAACACAGGTGAGCCTTAGATATTACATTTGGATAAAAGCCACCTGCTTTATCACAGTCATATCCTTGAAAAAATTTAAAATGTGATACTTCTTCCCTTTTCTAAAAAAGGTCATTTTACTATAAAGTTTTTTCTCTTGAGAAAATGGGTTTAAAAGGCTCCAAATTTTTCTGTTTAAATGCTGTTAGATTGAAAGGTAATTTATAATGGATAAGACATAACAACATCTAATACATGAAAGGACTTTGAAACTGTATTCTATTTCTTGTAGAGATAAATTTTGATGAGTAGAACTAAGAATAATATAGTTGAAAGTATAGGTAGAACATGAAAATACTGAAGTATGTAGTGATAATCTGCACTGGACCTATTTTATCTTACTTGAAAATCTCATTAATGTAAAAACAAAAAACAAAAAAACCTCTCAGGTTATCCTGTTTCTCTTTTGTAAATAACTTCAAGACAAACGGGAACTCTTTCTTTGTGTTAATTTCAAATGTGTACTCCTGTATAGTGTTTTTTAGCTATGTACTAACAGATGTGCTTAGTTGCTCAATCTTGTCCAACTCTTTGTGACCCCATGAATTGTAGCCTGCCAGGCTCCCCTGTCCTTGGGATTTTCCAGGCAAGAATATTGGAATGGGTTGCCATGCCCTCCTCCAGAGGATCTTCCCAACCCAGGGACTGAACCCAGGTATCCTTCATTGCAAGAGGATTCTTTGCCTACTGAGCCAGCAAGGAAGCCCATATGCATTAACAGATAATCATCTTCAGATAATCAACACATAAAGTTGTATCTTGGCATGTTCATTAAGAGGTGAAAAATCAATATTTTGTGCTCTTTAGAAGAATTTCTTTAATATTTAAATTTCTTGAATATTTACAAATTATTATTGAATCTAGCATATGACTATTATAGCAGCTTAACTGGGCCCAAATTTTAGTGCCATGTTTTTTCTTATTCATATTACTTTAAGAGTGTTTTTTCTAACTCCAGATATGTCCCCATTCTATCTTCATAAAAATACTAATATTCTGAAAATGTTCATTTTTATGATCATTCTAGCTTATCAATTATAGTATTATCTCTAGTATATAGTCTATTGCAGCTAGAACTTGAGGAGACTGCAAAGCTCAATGGCTAAGAATGCTGTCTCTGGGGTAAGCCTCACTGGGTTCTAGCCCTAGCTCTCTCTCTCAGTAGGGTGTAATCTTAGGTTAGTTTTTTCACCTATAGGCATTTTGTTTTATTTTACCCAAAATAGGGCTAGTATGACTATTGTAGAGCCTTCTGGAACTCATACTCCTTTTAGTTTCCAGGTTCATTATTCCAAGGGGGGACTTTAATTCTCACTGTCAAAGATGGCTCCTAGAGCCCGTTCCATCTGTGTTCCAGGCAGTGGATATAAGGGAAAGAAGAAAAAAGACATAGGCCTCAAACTTTTAAGGAGACTACCTAGAAATACTACACAACACTTTTGATTACATTCATTGGCCAAGACTTAGTTACAGACCCTACTTAAGTGTTAGAATGACTGGGACATTTTGAGTTTTAGCAGAGTGATAATATGATTGGCCAAATATACTGGGTCACTTGGTGAAACAGAAACAGCAGAATGGATTTTGGGAGATGATTTCCAAATCAAAGTCCTAGTAAAATGTTTATGATCCTGCTTTACACTTAATATTTCAAAGTAACATGTGAAATGACTGAATTCTTCAGTTAGGAAAATTCTTAGTAAACCATCTTTTTCCTCTGTGTACGAAGTCACATAGCTAATTCATTTAATGGGTTTGTGCAGAGATATTTTTTAAAAATCTACTATTTATGAAAGACTAAGCTTTATGCTGCTAGGACTGTAATAGTAAGATACACCCACCACTTTTAATGGGATGATGGGTAAAATAACCATTGCTTAAAGAATGATATGGTAAGTTTTATAAAGGATCTATAAAGGTTTGGAACTCAAGGTCACTACCCAAGAGAAGTGACACTGTAACTTGATGGATGGATTAGCATAGAATGTAATTCCAATGCCTATTATGTTGATGGGTGGCGTTGAGGGAGAGGTGAAAATAAAGTGTATATGTAAACAAAGTTATGGATGTGTGAAATAATGGCAGTAATTTGGGGGGTGGGGGATGGCTTCACTATATCATGTATTAGAGATGAAGACATAAAGCTTAGGGAGGCTGGAATAAAGCAGGTCCTAAATGCATTACTAAATGGCAAATGTGTTCTGAATTCATTAAGAAAATGGTGAGCTATTGAAGGTACAAGCAAGAGAGTGACATGATTAAAGTTATATCCTAGGACAATAATTTCACTATAGTGTGTAAAGTGTATTAGAGACAATAAGGAATGGAGGCAAATAAAGTAACTATCCCTGAAGAAGGGAATGGCTATCCACTCCAGTATTCTTGCCTGGGGAATTCATGATCAGAGGAACCTGATTGGCTATAGTCCATGGGGTCGCAAAGAGATGGACTCGACTGAGCAACTAACACTTTCACTTTTTTCACACAAAGTAAATATACACTTACCCTAATAGAAGTGTACCAATGAGAAGTAAGCAGGAATTGGATGAGAGTGTCAAGAAAGGTTCTGGAAATGATCATCCAGACCAGGTTTACAGATGTTTATATACCAGAGTCAAACTCTGAATTCAATCCTCCGTGGCCAGTTACTAATATGGTCACCCAGGATAGGAGAATCAGTCTCGTTGTGACAGATTCAGCAGGCATGTGAAAATAGTACCTGTCTCACTGGGTTGCTATGAAGATATAATTTTTGAATATCAGTTCTCAGGTGGTGATAATTTGTGTTAGTCATTATTATAATGAAAACCCTTCTTATTTCTGGATTGTTAGTGCTTGTAGTGGTTGAGAAGATAGAGGCTAGCAAAGAAGACAGAGGAAGGACAACAGAGGATCCAATGGCCTAGAGTCTACAAGCAGAGGGAAACTTGGTTCCTAGGGTCATAACCTTCCTAGAGAAAGAAGACAGAAAATGCCAATAGATTTGGAAAGTAGAATCATTGAGATAGCAGATTCAGTACAGGGGTAATGGCAGAACCCAGACTTTGAGGGGTTAAGAGTAAGAAGATAGTGAAAAAGTGGAAGTAAACTTATCCTACTTGTTTAAAAATAGTTGGTACTTAAGGAAAGGAAAGGAATAAATTTAAGTAGTCAAAGCTGACAGTAGAAGAGAGAAAAATTAATTTTCTTTTTTAATTTTAGGAGTCTAATTTTTTTTTAATTTATTTTTTAATTGAAGGATAATTGCTTCATAGGGCTTCCTTGATAGCTCAGTTGGTAACAAATCCGCCTGCAATGCAGGAAACCTTGGTTCAATCCCTGGGTCGGGAAGATCCCCTGGAAAAGGGAAAAGCCACTGACTCCAGATTCTTGGGCTTCACTTGTGGTTCAGATGCTAAAAGATCCGCCTGCAATGCGGAAGACCTGAGTTTGACTCTGGTTTGGGAAGATCCTCTGGAGAAGGGAAAGGCTCCCCACTCCAGTATTCTGGCCTGGACTAAATGGACTAAATTGGTTTGTAAAATGGTTCAGTTCAGTTCAGTCACTCAGTCGTGTTTGACTCTTTGCGACCCCATGAATCGCAGCACACCAGGCCTCCCTGTCCATCACCAACTCCCGGACTTCACTCAGACTCACGTCCATTGAGTCAGTGATGCCATCCAGCCATCTCATCCTCTGTTGTTCCCTTCTCCTGCCCCCAATCCCTCCCAGCATCAGAGTCTTCTCCAATGAGTCAACTCTTCTCATGAGGTGGCCAAAATACTGGAGTTTCAGCTTTAGCATCATTCCTTCCAAAGAAATCCCAGGGCTGATCTCCTTCAGAATGGACTGGTTGGATCTCCTTGCAGTCCAAGGGACGCTCAAGAGTCTTCTCCAACACCACAGTTCAAAAGCATCAATTCTTCGGTGCTTAGCCTTCTTCACAGTCCAACTCTCACATCCATACATGACCACAGGAAAAACCATAGCCTTGACTAGATGGACCTTTGTTGGCAAAGTAATGTCTCTGCTTTTGAATATGCTATCTAGGTTGGTCATAACTTTCCTTCCAAGGAGTAAGCGTCTTTTAATTTCATGGCTGCAGTCACCATCTGCAGTTGGTTTGTGCCAAAGGTATAATTTTTTTTTTTTTAATAATTTGCTGTTCAGTCAATAAGTTGTGTCCGACTCTTTGCAATCCCATGGACTGCAGCATGCCAGGGTCAAGCTTCCCTGTCTGTCTGTCTCCTGGAGTTTGCTCAAACTTATGTCCATTGTGTCGATGATTTTTAATATTTGCTTTTACTTATTTGGCTGTGCCAGGTCTCAGTTGTGGCAAGCCGGATCTGGTTCCTAGACCAGGGATCTAAACTGGATCCCATGCATTAGGAGGACAAAGTCTTAGCCACTGGATCACCAGGGAACTCCCAAGAGAAACATTTTTGAGATTGGTTTGCCTCTGTGTGTGGGAGAAAGGTGAACATATCTCTTTTGAGAATTTGTATTCTCAAAGGAGGTTATAATATTCTTACAGCTTTTTAAAAGGCTTTCAAGGAAAATCTGAGAGAACCCGGATGTACATGCAGAGGTTTTACTTTTGCTTTTGTTTGTTTGTTGTTGCTTTTTTTCCCCCTTTTTTTGCTATATCACCTTTTAGATGAAACCAAGGGTATTGTTTACAAATTGAGATATAATAATCTTGTGAAGTTTTTCATATGCTTGATGGTTGTTAAATCTTCATTGTCAATAATGTATAGATGATAATCTATCAATGTTCTCTTTCCACACTTTTCATTCAGTTCAATTCAGTCGCTCAGTCATGTCCTACTCTTTGTGACCCCATGGACTGCAGCACACCAGGCCTCCGTGTCCATCACCAATTCCCAGAGCTTACTCAAACTCATGTCCATCAGGTTGGTGATGCCATCCAACCATCTCATCCTCTGTCGTCCCCTTCTCCTCCTGCCTTGAAACCTTCCCAGCATCAGGGTATTTTCAAATGAATCAGTTCTTTGCATCAGGTGGCCAAAGTATTGGAGTTTCAGTTTCAGCATCAGTCCTTCCAATGAATATTCAGGACTGATTTCCTTTAGGATGGACTGGTTGGATCTCCTTGAAGTCCAAGGGACTCTCAAGTCTTCTCCAACACCACAGTTCAAAAGCATCAATTCTTCGGTGCTCAGCTTTCTTTATAGTCCAACTCTCACATCAATACCTGACTACTGGAAAAACCATAGCTTTGACTAGATGGACCTTTGTTGGCAAAGTAATGTCTCTGCTTTTTAATATGCTGCCTAGGTTGGTCATAACTTTCCTTCCAAGGAGTGAGTATCTTTTAATTTCATGGCTGCAGTCACCATCTGCAGTGATTTTGGAGCCCCCCAAAATAAAGTCTATCACTGTTTCCACTGTTTTCCCATCTGTTTGCCATGAAGTGATGGAACCGGATGCCATGATCTTAGTTTTCTGAATGTTGAGTTATAAGCCACTTTTGCACTCTCCTCTTTCACTTTCATCAAGAGGCTCTTTAGTTCTTCTTTGCTTTCTGCCATAAGGGTGGTGTCATCTGCATATCTGAGGTTATTGATATTTCTCCCAGCAATCTTGATTCCAGCTTGTGCTTCTTTCAGCCCAGCGTTTCTCATGATGTACTCTGCATAGAAGTTAAATAAGCAGGGTGACGATATGCAGCGTTGATGTACTCCTTTTCCTATTTGGAACCAGTCTGTTGTTCCATGTCTAGTTCTAACTGTTGCTTCCTGCCCTGCATACAGGTTTCTCAGGAGGCAAGTCGGGTGGTCTGGTATTCCCATCTCTTTCAGAATTTTTCAATTTGTCATGATCCACACAAAGGCTTTCGTGTAGGAAATAAAGCAGAAGTACCTGTTTTTCTGGAACTCTCTTGCTTTTTTCATGATCCAACTGATGTTGGCAATTTGGTCTCTGGTTCCTCTGCCTTTTCTAAATCCAGCTTGTATAACTGGAAGTTCACGGTTCATGTACTATTTAAGCCTGGCTTGGAAAATATTGAGCATAACTTTACTAGTGTGTGATATGAGTGCAATCGTGTGGTAGTTTGAGTATTCTTTGGCATTGCCTTTCTTTGAGATTGGAATGAAAACTGACCTTTTCCAGTCCTGTGGCCACTGTTGAGTTTTCCAAATTTGCTGGCACATTGAGTACAGCACTTTAACAGCATCATCTTTTAGGATTTGAAATAGCTTAACTGGAATTCCATCATCTCCAGTAGCTTTGCTCATAGCGATGCTTCCTAAGGCCCATTTGACTTCACATTCCAGGATGTCTGGCTCTAGATAAGTGATCATACAATCATGATTATCTGGGTCATGCAGATCTTTTTTGTATAGTTCTTTTTTGTATTCTTGCCCCTGTTCTTAATATCTTCTGCTTCTGGTCCCTACCATTTCTGTCCTTTATAAAGCCCATCTTTGCATGAAATGTTCCCTTGGTATCTCTAATTTTCTTGAAAAGATCTCTAATTTTTCCCATTCTATTATTTTCCTTTATTACTTTGCATTTACCACTGAGGAAGGCTTTCTTATGTCTCCTTGCTATTCTTTGGAACTTTGCATTCAAATGGGTATATCTTTCCTTTTCTCTTTTTCCTTTCACTTCTCTTCTTTTCACAGCTATTTGTAAGGCCTCCTCAGACAACCACTTAGCCTTTTGGCATTTCTTTTTCTTGGGGATGCTCTTGCTCCCTGTCTCCTGTACTATGTCATGAACCTCCATCCATAGTTCTTCAGGCACTCTGTCTATCAGATCCAATCTCTTGAATCTATTTGACATTTCTACTGTAGAATCATAAGAAATTTGATTTAGGTCATACCTGAATGGTATAGTGGTTTTCCCTACTTTCTTCAATTTAAGTCTGAATTCGGCAATAAGGAGTTCATTATCTGAGCCACAATCTGCTCCCAGTCTTGTTTTTGCTGACTGTATAGAGCTTCTCCATCTTTGGCTGCAAAGAATATAATCAGTCTGATTTTGGTGTTGACCATCTGGTGATGTCCATGTGTAGAGTCTTCTCTTGTGTTGTTGGAAGAGGATATTTGCTATAACCAGTGCATTCTCTTGGCAAAACTGTATTAGCCTTTGCCCTGCTTCATTCTGTACTCCAAGGCCAAATTTGCCTGTTACTCCAGGTGTTTCTTGACTTATTACTTTTGCATTCCAGTCCCCTATAATGAAGAAGACATCGTTTGTGGGTGTTAGTTCTAGAAGGTCTTTTAGGTCTTCATAGAACTATTCAACTTCAGCTTCTTCAGCGTTACTGGTCAGAGCATAGACTTGGATTACTGTGATATTGAATGGTTTGCCTTCGAAATGAACAGAGATCATTCTGTTGTTTTTGAGATTGCATCCAAGTATTACATTTCAGACATTCTATTAACTATGATGGCTAATCTGTTTTTTCTAAGAGATTCTTGCCCACAGTAGTAGATATAATGGTCATCTGAGTTAAATTCACCCATTCCAGTCCATTTTAATTCACTGATTCCTAAAACGTCAATGACTCTTGCCATCTCCTGTTTGACCACTTCCAATTTGCCTTGATTCATGGACCTAACATTCCAGGTTCCTATGCAATATTGCTCTTTACAGCATCGGACTTTACTTCCATAACCAGTCATATCCACAACTGGATGTTGTTTTTCCTTTGGCTCCGTCTCTTTAGTCTTTCTGGAGTTATTTCTCCACTGATCTCCAGTAGCATATTGGGCACCTACTAACCTGGGGAGTTTGTCTTTCAGTGCCCTATCTTTTTGCCTTTTCATACTGTTCACGGGGTTCTCAAGGCAAGAATACTGAAGTGGTTTGCCATTCCCTTCTCCAGTGGACCACATTTTGTCAGAACTTCTCATTCATCAACCAATAAATGTTGGCTGGTCCTTCTCTCTGCTTAGGCAAAGTATAGTGGGAAAGAAAGAAAGAAAAGATTTCTGTTTCATTGTGTACAGGAGACAGTTGGAATCTGGGTAATTTAAACACACTTTCTAAAACAGTAGAGAAATATGCAAGTATTTTTTAAAGCCTAATTTATGTTCTTTGGTATTTTGGTAGGATCTTCATATAGATTTAAAGGGTTTAAATTGTTTCAGTGATGCTTCATATTGCTTAACTTATTTCAAAAAAATTAAGAATACTACGGACAGACACACATTGTGATTCTTTTGGGAAATGTCCTATTAGAATTATAGAATAGTTTAAAAGTGACATTTTTATTTTCAAGTAACTAATATGATTACAATTCACTCCTAGAAGCATTGATAAGTAAATAACACACCAGATCTTTTAAAATGAGATTTTACAGTTATTATCATTTACTTACAAAGAGTTTAGGGCTGAACTGCAGAGCTGCAAACATGGAATTACCTAAGTGACAATGGCTTGGTGCGTGTTGACGTGCACAAGAGAAGTGTTGTGGTCCTATCTTTGGAGGTATGACCGGTGGTAATTATCATCTGTGTGTGAGACTGTGGCTTAGATGATCGATACCAAGTGGTGGACCTCACCACACTATCCCCAATCTGCATCGATCTTTGATTTGTGGTTGAAACTATTGTCCACTATAATTTTACATCAGATAAATTGCATACACACTCTTGTGGTTTAGGATTACTGATATTTGTTATTCAGAAACTGTATTCTCAATATTCATGCTGCAGAAGCCAGGTTGTAACCAAAACAGTTTGTTGCTAAATATTCCTTATGCCTTATTGAGCAACAGGGCCATTAGGAAATCTGGAGATGCAGTCTTATTGATAATACAGTCTGCTTACCATCACAATTCCTACAGGCTTACCTGAGGCCAAAAATAAGGTCATATCTTAACTTCTGTCTGCTCAGTTGACTGCTTCTGTAATCTCATGACCAGACCCAAGCCTAGAACAACTGTTAAGCAAAATATGTCTTTGGTTCTTCTGGGAGCTCTTTTTCCTTTTCATATCCTCTCTTTCCTATAATTTCTGATAATTAGCCAAAGGCTTAATTTCTATAGATAAATTATTGACACTACACAGATGTATGTGCATTCTTAACAAAGAACATCTTTCACATCTCTTGTGAAAAGTAAGTTGAACCAAATTAAAGCAAACAAAGCAAAAACTATGCTTATTTTGAGCAGGCTGTAGTTTTCCACAGATATTTGTTGCTAAGTTTTGACAATGTACATTAGTTACTACATCTATTCTTAACCTGAAAGACCTGAATTCAATTTACCAAATCTCAGTACCTCATTATAGAGGCATCTGAATATTTTCTGACCCCTTTCTTATACTTCCTTCATTGATAACCTTTACAGACTTCCAAGTAGTCGCTTTAAAAGATTGCTATTTATAATTGTTTCTTGGTCTCCATTTTTACTTGGAAACCCCTATATTGGATCATCCAAATATGTAGAAATTCCTTTCTGGAATTTTAGGGAGGCAAACTTCTCCTATTTTCTGGTCTCTTGATTCTTCTTTAGTTGAACTCCCACAGTATGATAATTACTTCCTGGTGTCTAGGATGAACCTTGGCTTTTGGTAAGAGAGATTTGGGATGCTCTAATCTAATACCTTGGGAGACAGATGGTTACCTTAGATTCTTCTCTGATCTTGTGTCTTAATTCATGCTCCTAGACTAGGTCACTCACTGTTTCAGTGTTCTCATTCCTTAACCCTGACTCTTGGACCTGGTCTCCTGCTTTCATCCCTGCCTTGATCTTGGCACATTCCCATCAATCACGTATTCTTGCCTCCAGGCTCCTGCAGTGGTCCTGCTATCTGTTCTCAAAGGTCCCACTCTAACACTACCCTGTGCAAAACCTCACAGTGCTCTGTGTTGTGTGCTTTTAAGAGGTACTCTTTCTACTAGATATTGAGGCCAATATCTCGTTACCTTTAGTCTCCTTGTCCCCTCACTTCACTTAACTAGCCACTTGCCACATTGCGTAGATCCTTTGTTCACCGTCTCAAAGGTGTCCTTAACTTATCCATGGCTGTTGCTCTGATTCAGGCTCCCATTTTTTCTTATATGAAGTATTGCAATAAAAATTAACTTATTAGCATTGATGATCTTTCCTTTCAACTGGTGTGAGTCCACTCGTCTGTGATAACATCCCTGATCTTCAGTGAAATAAGTAGTCCCTTCTCCTTTACTATATATTTACCTAGTGTCTCTATGAGAGTAAGAATTACATTGTATCAAAGCAATATATGTACGTATGTCCAATGCTAGCCTAAGAGCTTTACAAATATTAACTCATTTAATACTTACAAAAACTCTATTCTACTTTTATGGGTGAAAAAATCTGAGGCATAGAGATGTTAAGTCATGGGTCCAAGATTATCTTGCGAACATCACAACAAAGTCATACATAATTTGAGCTCACAGAGTCATAATTTGAGCTAACTTTAGAGACTTTCACAACTCTAAAATTAATTATTGTATCTTTGAAGAGGATAGTCATAAATATTCAACAAATTGTAATAAGATGGCAAGGATAATCTGGGCTTACTTTAAAAAAAGCTTCTATTTGGAATATTGTTGTTGTTCAGTTGCCCAGTGATGTCGGACTCTGTGACCCAAGGATGATAGCATGCCAGGCTTCCCATCCCTCACCATCTCCTGGAGTTGTTCAAACTCATGTCCATTGAGTTAGTGATGCCATCCAACCATCGTGTCCTCTGTTGGCCCCTTTTCCTTCTGTCCTCAATATTCTCCAGAATCAGGATCTTTTCCAATGAGTCAGCTGTTTGAATCAGGTGGCCAAAGTATTCGATGCTATTTTAGCACCTTTTTTTCTCTGCTTCAGTAGATGTGAAGTATCTTTGGATATTAGTTATATTAGTGATTTTTGTACCAAATCTAGGAAAGTTCTTATTAAAATCTAATAATAGTTTAGTATATACTACCTTGAAATAATGAGTCTTCAAGAAGGAGACAATGGAGTTAAGAATATTGGAGGCAGCTGTGAAATACAAGAGGGCCTTGAAAGCAAGGAACATATTTTATGTATATAAAGAAGTAGGCAGAAAGTATCTGAGGTCAAAGACAAGGAGAGGCAGTAAGAGGTTCATAACACTGTAGAGGAGGTGGTGACCAAAACCATCCCCAAGAAAAAGAAATGCAAAAAGGCAAAATGGTTATCTGAAGAGGCCTTACAAAGAGCTAAGAAACAAGAGAAGTGAAAGGCAAAGCAGAAAAGGAAAGATACATCCATCTAAATCTAGACTTCCAAAGAATAGCATGGAGAGATGAGAAAGCCATCTGAATCCAGACTTCCAAAGAATAGTACGGAGAGGTAAGAAAGACTTCCTAAGTGAACAATGTAAAGAAATAGAGGAAAACAATAGAATGGGAAAGACTAGAGATCTATTCAAGAAAATCAGAGATACCAAAGGAAACAGTTCATGCAAAGATGGGCACAACAAAGGACACAAACAGTATGGAACCTAACAAGAAAAACAGATTAAGAAGAGGTGGCAAGAACACAGAAGAGAACTATACAAAAAAGATCTTCATGACCCAGATAACCATGACGGTGTGCTCACTCACCTAGGGCTGGACATCTTGAAGTGTGAAGTCAAGTGGGCCTTAGGAACCATCACAACAAACAAAGCTAGTGGAGGTGATGGAATTTCAGCTGAGCTATTTCAAATCCTAAAAGATAATGTTGTTAAAGTGCTGTGCTCAATATGCCAGCAAATTTGGAAAACTTAACAGTGGCCACAGGACTGGAAATGGTCAGTTTTCATTCCTATTCCAAAGAAGAGCAGTGCCAAAAAGTGTTCAAACTATCGCACAGTTGCACTCATTTCACATGATAGCAAAGTAATGCTCAAAATTCTCCAAGCTAGGATTCAACAGTACATGAACCAAGAACTCCCAGATATTCAAACTGGATTTAGAAAAGGCAGAGGAACCAGAGATCAAATTGACAACACCCACTGGATCACAGAGAAAGCAAGAGAATTCCAGAAAAACATCTACTGCTTCATTGACTACACTAAAGCCTTTGACTGTGTGGTCACAAAAAACTATGGAAAATTCTTAAAGAGATGGGAATACCAGACCAGCTTATCTGCCTCCTGCAAAACCTGTATGCAGGTCAGGAAGAAACAGTTAGAACCAAACATGGAATAATGGACTGGTTCCAAATTGGGAAAGTAGTACATCAAGGCTGTATATTGTCACCCTGCTTATTTAACTTATATGCAGAATACAACATGTGAAACACCAGGTTGGATGAAGCACCAGCTAGAATCAAGATTGCTTGAAGAAATATATATTTTTTACATTCCTAATTTCTAAAACAAGTATGTCCTTTGTGTACTGCTTCAATAACCCTTTACTTCAAGGAAGAGGAAGATTTTACTTAAATTCCTTCTTTTATTTTATTTATTTTTATTTTTTTCACTTTATTTACTTTTTGGAGGCTAATTACTTTACAATATTGTATTGGTTTTGTCATGAATTCATGTCATTACATTGACATGAATCCACCACAGGTGTACATGTGTTCCCCATCCTGAATCCCCCTTCCACCTCCCTCCCCATCCCATCCCTCTGGGTCATCCCAGTGCACCAGCCCCGAGCACCCTGTATCATGCATTGAATCTGGACTGGGAGAAATATTAATAACCTCAGATATGCAGGTCACACCACCCTTATGGCAGAAAATGAAGAGGAACTAAAGAGCCTCTTAATGAAGGTGAAAGAGGAGAGTGAAAAAGCTGGTTTAAAACAACATTCAGAAAACAAAGATCATGGCATCCAGTCCCATCAGTTCATGGCAAATAGATGAGGAAACAATGGAAACAGTGACAGACTTTATTTTCTTAGGCTCCAAAATCACTGCTGATGGTAACTGCAGCCATGAAATTAAAAGACGCTTGCTCCTTGGAAGAAAAGCTATGACAAGCCTGGGCAGTGTATTGAAAGGCAGAGATCCCTTTGCTGACAAAGGTCCATATAGTCAAAGATATGGTTTTACCAGTAGTCATTTATGGATGTGAAAGTTGCACCATAAAGAAGGCTGAGCACTAAAAATTGATGCTTTTGAACTGTGGTGTTGGAATAGACTCTTGAGAGCCCCTTGGACTACAAGGAGATCAAGCCAGTCAATAAAGGAAATCAACTCTGAATATTCATTGGAAGTACTGATCCTGAAGCTGAAGCTCCAGTACTTTGGCTTCTTGACTCATTGGAAAAGACCCTGATTCTGGGAAAGATTGAGGGCAGGAGGAGAAGGGGACCACAGGGGATGAGATGACATCATGGACTCAATGGATAGCATCACCGACTCAATGGACATGAGTTTGAGCAAGTTCTGGGAGATGGTGATGGAGAGGGAAGCCTGGCATGCTGCAGTCCATGGGGTCACAAATAGTCAGGCATTACTGAGCAACTGTAAAACAACCACAATTAGGCTGTATCTTCTCCTGAGTTGGTGTAATCTCAAGAGATGGGAAGAAATGACAGTAATGCATTTCTAAGGAAAAACTTTTCTAAGAGAAAAAATTAAATAACCTCAAAATTTATCCCATAATATTCACTCATATGATGATTAAATATGACAAGGTTGAAAGCTGAACAAAGTTCCTATTGAATTATTTATCCAAATTTGGTCTAAAGTCAGATTAATATGTGAAACTCTCTTGTCACCAAGAGTGAAACCTTACTCTAAATATAGCAACTATTAATCAATGTGCTATACTGTGGATAGAAAGTGTCATTCTCCTCAATGTGTTTATAACATCTGTAAATATGATCTCTATAGTATATTATCCACCAAAACTATACTGTTTCACCTTTGGTGATGTACTGCTTTACCTCCCATTAGCTTTTTTTTTTTTTTACATCCTAAAAATTTATGATGTGTGTGACGCTTGATTTTTCTTTTATTTTATTTTTCTTTTATTTTTTTTTAGGATTTCTTTCTTTATTTTTTTTTAAATTTTATTTTATTTTTAAACTTTACAATATTGTATTCGTTTTGCCAAATATCAAAATGAATCCACCACAGGTCCCATTAGCTTTTTGATTAGTAAGAAAATGAGGGTTAAGGATGGCAATCACTACAAACACTATCAATAATAAAGACTTGAGACCCTGTCTGAACTTTGTATGGGACATGAGGGAAGATCTTTTAAAGAAGCTTTTTAGTCATCTCTCTACTTTCTCTATTCATATATAAAAGCATGGAGTCTAAAAAGCATGGAATATAAAAGAAGGGGCAAATAAATAGTAGAAGTCTTACTCTACTCAACTATGACCATGACTTCCTTTTTAACTGTTTCCCATAGGGTATCACATACCCCTATATACAAGTGCAAGTATAAAAATATAAAATGAAATGTTTTTGGATTATGCTAATAGCCATGCTTGTCTATGAGGCAATCAACAGTGACTGTATTTGCTGATTCCCCATCATTAAATAAATCAACTACAAAAACAAGCAAAAATACTCCTGAATCCTGCATTTGCCCCATTTATATATCCTTTGTGTAGCAGGCATGCCCAACATTATTATATCCTCATTCAAGGCTGATAATTAATTTTTAGTAAAAGAAAATAGCTCTTTTTAAAGAATAGTTCTTATTATTTATTAAGTACATATTCTGAGTCCAGAAAACATGGAAATACATCACACTGAATTGATGTTGAAAAGGATGGTGGTAAAAATCACAGATGGCATGAATCATTTGTATCTCTCGATAACCCACAATCAACATTCAAGTAAGAGTTTGGACAAGCAGGCAGCTCTGCACCTCTTCCTCTTAGTTTCAGGATATCTTTAAACCACACTGGATGGTCTTCACAAAGGAGCAGTAAACTACCTTTAATCAAGAAAGCTAGCCAAGACTTATAGGGGTGGTATCAGATCAGATCAGATCAGTCACTCAGTCGTGTCCGACTCTTTGCAACCTCATGAATCGCAGCACACCAGGCCTCCCTGTCCATCACCAACTCCCGGACTTCACTCAGACTCACGTCCATCGAGTCAGTGACGCCATCCAGCCATCTCATCCTCTGTCATCCCCTTCTCCTCTTGCCCCTAATCCCTCCCAGCATCAGAGTCTTTTCCAATGAGTCAACTCTTCACATGAGGTGGCTAAAGTACTGGAGTTTCAGCTTTAGCATCATTCCTTCCAAAGAAATCCCAGGGCTGATCTCCTTCAGAATGGACTGGTTGGATCTCCTTGAAGTCCAAGGGACTCTCAAGAGTCTTCTCCAACACCACAGTTCAAAAGCATCAATTCTTTGGCGCTCAGCTTTCTTCACAGTCCAATTCTCACATCCATACATGACCACTGGAAAAACCATAGCCTTGACTAGACGGACCTTTGTTGGCAAAGTAATGTCTCTGCTTTTCAATATGCTATCTAGGTTGGTCATAACTTTCCTTCCAAGGATTAAGTGTCTTTTAATTTCATGGCTGCAGTCACCATCTGCAGTCATTTTGGAGCCCAGAAAAATAAAGTCTGACACTGTTTCCACTGTTTCCCCGTCTATTTCCCATGAAGTGGTGGGACCGGATGCCATGATCTTCGTTTTCTGAATGTTGAGCTTTAAGCCAACTTTTTCACTCTCCACTTTCACTTTCATCAAGAGGCTTTTGAGTTCCTCTTCACTTTCTGCCATAAGATGACATAAGGGTGGTGTCATCTGCATATCTGAGGTTATTGATATTTCTCCCGGCAATCTTGATTCCAGCTTGTGTTTCTTCCAGCCCAGCATTTCTCATGATGTACTCTGCATAGAAGTTAAATAAGCAGGGTGACAATATACAGCCTTGACGTACTCCTTTTCCTATTTGGAAGCAGTCTGTTGTTCCATGTCCAGTTCTAACTGTTTCTTCCTGACCTGCATACAGATTTCTCAAGAGGCAGATCAGGTGGTCTGGAATTCCCATCTCTTTCAGAATTTTCCACAGTTTATTGTGATCCACACAGTCAAAGGCTTTGGCATAGTCAATAAAGCAAAAATAGATGTTTTTCTGGAACTTCTTGCTTTTTCGATGATCCAGCGGATGTTGGCAATTTGATCTCTGGTTCCTCTGCCTTTTCTAAAACCAGCTTGAACATCAGGAAGTTCACGGTTCACATATTGCTGAAGCCTGGCTTGGAGAATTTTGAGCATTACTTTACTAGCATGTGAGATGAGTGCAATTGTGCAGTAGTTTGAGTATTCTTTGGCATTGCCTTTCTTTGGGATTGGAATGAAAACTGACCTTTTCCAGTCCTGTGGCCACTGCTCAGTTTTCCAAATTTGCTGGCATATTGAGTGCAGCACTTTCACAGCATCATCTTTCAGGATCTGGAATAGCTCAACTGGAATTCCATCACCTCCACTAGCTTTGTTCGTAGTGATGCTTTCTAAGGCCCACTTGACTTCACATTCCAGGATGTCTGGCTGTAGGTCAATGATCACACCGTTGTGCTTATCTGGGTCGTGAAGATCTTTTTTGTACAGTTCTTCTGTGTATTCTTGCCATCTCTTCTTAATATCTTCTGCTTCTGTTAGGTCCATACCATTTCTGTCCTTTATCAAGCCCATCTTTGCATGAAATGTTCCTTTGTTATCTCTGATTTTCTTGAAGAGATCTCTAGTCTTTCCCATTCTGCTGTTTTCCTCTATTTCTTTGCATTGATCGCTGAAGAAGGCTTTCTTATGTCTTCTTGCTATTCTTTGGAACTCTGCATTCAGATGTTTATATCTTTCCTTTTCTCCTTTGCTTTTCGCTTCTCTTCTTTTCACAGCTATTTGTAAGCCCTCCCCAGACAGCCATTTTGCTTTTTTGCATTTCTTTTCCATGGGGATGGTCTTGATCCCTGTCTCCTGTACAATGTCACGAACCTCATTCCATAGTTCATCAGGCACTCTATCTATCAGATCTAGGCCCTTAAATCTATTTCTCACTTCCACTGTATAATCATAAGGGATTTGATTTAGGTCATACCTGAATGGTCTAGTGGTTTTCCCTACTTTCTTCAATTTAAGGCTGAATTTGGCAATAAGGGGTTCATGGTCTGAGCCACAGTCAGCTCCTGGTCTTATTTTTGCTGACTGTATAGAGCTTCTCCATCTTTGGCTGCAAAGAGTATAATCAATCTGATTTTGGTGTTGACCATGTGGTGATGTCCATGTATAGAGTCTTCTCTTGTGTTGTTGGAAGAGGGTGTTTCTTATGACCAGTGCATTTTCTTGGCAAAACTGTATTAGTCTTTGCCCTGCTTCATTCTGTATTACAAGGCCAAATGTGCCTGTTACTCCAGGTGTTTCTTGACTTCCTACTTTTGGATTCCAGTCCCCTATAATGAAAAGGACATCTTTTGGGGGTGTTAGTTCTAAAAGGGGTGGTATAATTCTGGTTTATTCCCTATACTGAAATATATTGATTAAAGATTGTTATTTTGAGAAATTTTGGATCTTCCCTAATCAAAAATCAAATTATTGAGCATTTGGAACAGGCTAACTACTAAAAATGGTAAATTACTCATGGCATATCATGGAAATGATCACATCTATGTTTCTGAGTGTCCTTTCCAAGATGGTTGTTTTATTTCTCTGGAGTAAGTGCCTGACATACTGGGCAAACCATAGTCTCAGAAGTTGGCTTATTTTAGAGTGGTCTGTTTAGAGTATATGGTCTCTGGAGCATGTCATTTTTCTTAACCCCTTCTTCTGTAGGACAAAAATATTTATGGTAATAATGCAGTAATCAAAGTTATTATTTTTAGATTCTTTATTCTTTTATAATAAAAACTAATAAAAGTGAAAGATTAAAAACTAAAGAAATTATTCAAATTCAGCAAATGTTTTACCTATGAACTAAAACTAGCACCCAACACAGAAAAGTATTATATTATTATTATATTATCACTTCACACTGTGTTTCAGTGTTCTAAACTATAAATGCAAATAAAAACAAATTACATATATATGTAAAAACTAAAAGCAATTAATGAAGGATTTGTTTAGAACTTAAGTGAGCAAAATAGTTTTTGAGGGAGATATTTATCACTAATGTGAAGAATTGCCAACTAATAGTGCTAATGAAATATACACCCACTTTCAGTTGTTTTATTATTTTTCAATTCCATAGACTCAAAGCATCCCCTTTTCCTCTTATTGCTGCACCAGGACAGACCACTTCCAACACTAGCCTTGGTACCACTCAGCTTGAATAAAATTCCCAGTAGCTCAAATTAGCATCTCCTGTGCCCTTCCACATAATTGAAAGTACTTAAATTCAAGTGAGTACTTTCTGGTGTGGAGCAGCCAGTTATTCTTCCCCCTTGTCCACACACATTTCTTTCAAATGGCAATATAAATGATCTTCATAGGATCAGAACTTTTACTATAATCGTCTCTTTCTAAACCTTCCTGTGAGAACTGTAGTTCTGTCTGATCTAACAGCCAGCCTGAGGGTAACAGATAATACTGGCCAAGATGTGATTTATCCCCACATTTCCTTTAGAGATCAGCTTGGCCCAATTCTCTACTGCATACCAAGCTTCTGAACTGAGACACCTAGAAATTTCTCTTTGCTCATAGCTCCACTAGCAGACAGGCTTTCCTGGCCCAGATTAAATGCATTAAAATTACACACAGATGAAAGTATAATGATCTAATATTCATTTTAATGCTGTTATCTCCAGTGAAGGGGAACAGAAAATAGAATATCTAAAGAAAGGAACATACATGAATATCTTGTTAATAGCTTTCTTGCTGGTTAGGACATAGTGAGCAAATAAAAGTAGTATAATAATTCAGTGAGACAGAGGATATTAAAATGAATCATTACCAAGATGGGAGCAAAGCCAATACTGCTGAAGTAGATTCCTTCTGCAAACTTTATCATGTCTTGACAGTGGGAGTTTTTATTTGCTGAGTCTTAGAGATCTGTACTTAGAAAAATTATTATTGTTAAGCATAGAATCTAATAGTCCCCAAAGCCAGAAAACTGCCATAACTGTATGCTTTTCAAACATTTCCTTTGTGGCAATAAATAGCAAGTAATTGTGTGACTGTCCTCTTGTACTTATTTCAAATGTCTGTTGTAAGAGGGTGGAGAAATGGCAACCCACTCCAGTGTTCTTGCCTAGAGAATCCCATGGACGGAGAAGCCTGGTGGGCTGCAGTCCATGGGGTTGCACAGAGTCGGACACGACTGAAGCGACTTAGCAGCAGCAGCAGCAGAAGGTTGTGGCAGTATATATCTGTGAACTCATTAACATTGAAATTCTATTTTGTGAAATTCTGGAAATGTTAGGACCCCAAAGTTAAATTTATTCAATAAAATTGTTTATCTGCATGTTTTTGGCAAAAAAAAAAAAGTTTAAGAAACTGAAAGAGCACAACTTAATGTGTGATAATGGATCTCTATAACTATAGAAGAAAAATAATGCTTGTGAAATAATATCTGTAAAATTATATTACCCCAGTGTAAGTAGTTTAGGAAAAATCAATAGCTCTTTGAATTCAGGAAATTCAATTAATTATTAAACCAGGTCATATATGCATATATATTATTCAACTTTACTAAATATGGTCATGAAAGTGGGGTCAGCATATCTTATTTACATATATTAGGTATATATCATCTTTAAGTACCTCACATGTTATACATACAAATATTATATGTATGGAAAATATATATGGAAATATATATATATATATATATCACAAACTTCCCTGGTAGCTCAGCTGGTAAAGAATCTGCCTGCAATGTAGGAGACCTCTGTTCAATTCTTGGGTTGGGAAATCCTCTGGAGAAAGGATAGGCAACCATTCCAGTATTCTGACCTGCTGAATTCCCCGGACTGTATAGTCCATGGGGTTGCAAAGAGTCAGACATGACTGAGCAACTTTCACACACACACACATATATGTATGTCACAAGTAGGTTACCTAATAATCACCCATTTTGAGTTTTACGATTTATGTATAGTTAATACACCTACTCATATACAGTTTGTTTTTCAAGCTTCACAGTTTGTGATCCCTTCTGGTTCTCTGGCTCTCTCTAGCTGCAGGAGTCACTTGGCCTTGGTGTGAAGCATTGATGAGACCAGCCCTGAAATCCAGCAAGAGTGACAGAATCTCAAGGAAAAGCTTTGTGGTTCAACACTTGAATCATTCTGATTTGCCTCTAATCTGGCTGTAAGCTTGAGTCCTCATGACTAACTGGATCTTAATCTTGTTCCTTGCATCTAAATTTTGAGACCAGATATGGACTTAGACCAAACTCCACTGAGAAGGGTTCTTGACTCAACAAAAAACCCAGATCCCCAGGCAGAAAAGGCCATTCTCTGTATTTGTCCTCCTGGAGTTCTTCCTTCTCCTTCAACCCCTAAGATTTGGTTCTCAACTATCGGTTTATTTTTTTGTTTGTTTTGCTCTGTTCTTTGAATTCCATGGCACCCAAATTTATCTTACATAAATTTAGGTGTTTATAAAATGTTTGATCACCTGGTTTCCAAAATTCTAAAATCTTCTGTATTTGATTGCCCTCTGGACTTGGCATCTTCTGGTTCTTTTCTGGCTTATCACTTGCACTGATCTTGACTCTTCCTCCATGTTGTGAGGGTTTGTCTCCCTAGAAAATCTTACTGAGAATTTGGGACCCAGCAATTGGGAACTTATTTCCTGACCCTAAATTTTACCCTGGCCACCTGCTTCTCAGCTCTACCCTATTATAGTCAGCCTATTTCCTTCTGACCCTATCATTCTAGTCTAACACTTTGCTCTGAATTCTTTACTCTGTCACTAACACTCCTCTAAATTGGCTCTTAATGTGCTTTGGTTGGGAAGAAGGAAACTTCATCAAGTTCTGTGACACAGAGAAAATAGTATAAAGCCTGTGTTTGGTGCCATGGACTTTCTTTTGCGACTTTAGTAATTTTATGTAGTTTTTCCTAATTTACTTAACAATGAAGTTTTGTGAGGTTTTAACTGGACAATGTATAGCAATGCATCTATTAGAGGGCCTGGCGTACCTTCTCTGTCATTCGGGATTTTATCAGAGCAGCAAAACCATCAGAAATGAGATAGAATAAGGGATTTATTAGGGGTGCTTGACATTGTGCCAGTGTGGGAGTTGGTTAAACAATTTATGTATGGCTGTTGCTTTTGCATTTGATGCTGGACCTGAAGTGAGTAGGGAGTTGGAAAGCAGAGATGGATGGGAAGTAGACAAGAGCAAGGATGATCTATAATCCAGGAGGATATATTGGAACCCAAAGGGTAAGCTGACAATTGAGTTAATCTGTCACCACTGCCAATCCTTTGATTTAGATGAGGCAGTTGATTTGTAGGAGAGATGGACACTCTTTAGAATCCTAGAAATGCACCTGACCCAGGTGTGGGAGAAACCCAAGGAGATTAGACGAAAGTCAACATGGTGAATCAGCATCTTCACAACATAGTCAGCTGCACTAGCGTCTGACCTGCCGAGCTAAACCAGCCTCTTGATTCACTTCCAGAGTCCACTCCTTTCACAAATTCCCCATATGATTAGCCCTCAACCAGAATCATACAGAGAAGAGAATTCTAGGAAACATATTTCAAGCTTAGCTAAGCTGGCATAGTACAGAGACTCCACATCTTTTTCTTTCTTCCCATCTGTGTTTCAAGTCTATATCTCAAAAGATGTGGTGAAAAATAATATGTAAACTCTTTAGGTCTTGTTTAAAAGACCTAATTGAATTGGCAATCTCTGATTCAATCAGCAAGGTCAGTTTATTCTATTTGTCACAAAATTGGACACCTGGTTAACCCTATTTTGGTTTTTGCTCTTTAAGCCGGATCAAGTTATTTCACTTCTCTTGGCCATAGTTATTGTGTGTCTAGGATTTAACACTACCTTTGAGACTATAACTATACCAATTTTGTACTTCTTTCAAGCATGATGGGAAGATAATTGGTTTATGACATATGAAGCCCTTTTAAGCTTCTTGGGTGAGCAGGGGGGTGGAGGCATCATAGCACCAAACTTCATAGAACTGTTCATTTAATTGTTTTTACTCATCCAGGCCCACTGCTGATAATCCTGATATGAACACTGTGCATCATTCTTCCAAGGGCAGGGTTATTTTAGTTTTAGAAAGGTCTCAAAAGCTTTTTAAACCTGTTTGAGCTCTGAAGGTCTGTGATAGTAATGCATTTTTCACCACGTTAAATAATACATTCAAGTGTAAGTGGCTTTCAAAGTGAGGAACTAAAGAAGAGGGCACTGGCTGAATCTGCTCTTGCTGTGTCTCCAAGGCGACAGCTTGTCACGTAGCAATGGGCTGGCCCTCTGACAAGGCTGGTGGAGAGGGGTGGTGTAATCAATATATTCCCTTTCAGAGCTGCCGCTCATACTAGATCTGACTAAATTCCTCAAAACATTGAGTTCAGTGGCAGAAAAGGAAAATGTGATATGACACTGCCCATATCAATCTTGAAACTTAAAATCAAAGATAACATATTTATTTTATACAAAAGAAATCTTTTAAGAACTCAGATTTACAACATTTGCAAATACATACAGGGAGAAGAACCTGGGA
This sequence comes from Bos taurus, assembly GCF_002263795.3. NCBI lineage: Eukaryota > Metazoa > Chordata > Mammalia > Artiodactyla > Bovidae > Bos > Bos taurus. The sequence continues at coordinate 74,884,446 of NC_037337.1, read as the reverse complement.
AACACATTCTTCAATAACTTCTAAACAACAGGAGGATAGGATTTCTAAATCCTGCTTTAGCTAATACTACTTATGGATCTCAGTAGCTTTTTTTCTGAAGAAAATGTATCATTTCTTAGAAAATTTGGAATCTCTAATTAAACAATTTATCTGTCATCCCTTTGAATATTGAATGTGTGTTTAAGCACCCCATGGAAACGATCACTAATTTTATTTCTAGTTTCTAAATTAATAGTTTCTAAATCTTCTAGCAACAAGTCTCTAATATGTCATCTAATCATTTATTAAAGATAGAATACTATGTTAGCAATTAATTATGGCCAAAGGCAAACCCAATTAAGACCTCTAGAAATTGTCCAGAGGGAAATAAAAGGCCCTGAAGTGTGGCAGTGAGGCCAGAGAAAAAGAAGATGGAATTGAGATTTCCTGACTTGAGTGGTTGGCGAATGTACAAAAAAAGCCAATTTGGAGCTTGGACCATCAGGTAGATGATAATGCAGTGATCTGAGAAATAAAATGGAGGAAGAGAAGCAGGCAGGAGATGAAAAGATCAGTTTGTAACTGATGTCTGGAACTAACTGCTGCATCCTTGGCTACCTCTGTGGAAGTTCTTAGTGGTTTACCCATCAGTATCCATCCTCCTGAGCACCAACAAAATCAGTCTAACATCTCACCATCTGCATTTAGTGAGGGGAATCACAGCTGCTTTCCATGTCCCCACAGTTGGAAAGCCACGCAATACTGTCAGTATTTCAGAGCGGTTGGTTGGCGCTGGTTCGATTTGTGGGTGGATTTCATTGTTAATAATAATAGTTCTGTTGGCTGTTTTCAGGACTAGAGATTTATCTGCTACTTAGCATAGGAAGCAAAATTGCTGAATTCAGTGCACCTGGGGAGAATCTTAAACTCATGCCCTTTTGAAATGTTAACTAATGATTTTCAGTTTAATATTTTACCAGAGCTCATGGGATTATGGGTGATTAAAAACTAAAAATGTAAGGTTGATGTTCTGGAAACAATGATACAACTTGCTTTTTATGCAATTTTAGAAAATGCATAAATGTTCCAGGTCAGGCGGCGTAGTAGCTGTCATAATATGTTGGCATCTTGTCACTCTTACACTTTACCCTCTGCGTAGGATTGTGTTTGTTCAGACTCTGAATAGCATTAAGTTGCTTCCTATTAGAATAAAATATACTCAATTCCATAAATACTGAATTAAATTCACTTCAGTATTTTAATACTGGTTTTTACACCCAATCTTAATAAACTTAGATGCACAGCTGCATTAAGTGAACAATTGAGATGTACTTAACTTTTTTATATAATAAGTAAAAAAAAATAGGGTTTCATGAATATTGACTTATATTGTGTAGGTGTGTTATAATGTACATTTACATTTTTTTCCTCTCTACACAGGAAAAGTCTGACTTTTAATAGAGTAGCCCTGTCTTTGCATTCTTCTGTTTAATTCAGAATACCTGCCTACATATAGAATGTATTCAGAATATTGGTAACAGATATTAGAGGAAAATGGATCAAGAAAAAAATCAGGCGTTCTAAAACGTCAGGTTGGGAAAATTAAATGATGTATATCTTTTAAAATGTCTGAACATATCATCTTTTAAAACCTTAAATCAACTCCCAGTTCTTACCAGAATTATCTTATTATAAATAAAAAATTGATTTACTTTAATGTTCTCTTTACTTTGGTGCTATATGTATCCCTTTGCCTTACCTTTGGATAGTCTTTATCATTTAATTTTTTCTTCAAGTGCTGTCTCAGTACATTTCTTCATATTATTCCTCTATCAAAAACTGGGTTCATTTTTTTATACTACGTAGGTATGAAATTGAATCTTTTAGCACTCAAAGAGTTTTCACAATCAGAGCTATCTGCCTAATTCAATACTTGTGTCATCCATCTATTACTCTTTTAAACTGGTACTTTTATTCTTCAACGATACGCCCCTCTTTCCTTCCTCCATTGTTTTTCCTTGCTAAGAGTGCCCTCACAACTCCTCTGCCTTTCCAAACTAGACCGATCCTTCTATGTCCTACCTCAGGTCCAAGCCCCTTTTTCACACTCCTCTGGAATATTCTCTGACTTAATAATCTCTACCCTGCAGTTTAGTTTTGAATTAAATGCTATTTTAACATATAGAACTCTAAGGTGTGAAATTTCACTGTTTAAAAACTTTAAGTTGTGGAAAAATATTTCAACAAGTGAAAAAACAGACAATTTAGTAAAACAAGCATCTATGTATCCATTGCCTGGCTTCAGAAAGGACCAACTCATATCTAGTCTTGTTTGATCAGCTCTTTTCCTTCCCTTAATATTTCAGAGTAAACCTCAGAAATCATTGCATTTTATTTTTAAATTTTAATAATGTGAAATAAACTTTTTGAGTTTATTTTCAGTTTAAACTATATGTATAAATAGATATATCTGAACCTGTGACTCTATCTCTATACCACATCTGTCTATGTCTTCTATGTCTAATATACTAGAAGGGAATTTATAACAAATATTTGAACAAGCTGAACTTGTGTTATGGAACGAAGAGACTTCACATTCTGCTATTCATTTAGCACAAGCATAAATAACTTATAAACGATATCTTTTCCACAGTAAGCTTTTCATACTAGTTTGCTTCCTTATTAAAGAAGCTTCTCTTCTTATGGGCTTCCCAGGTAGCTCATTGATAATGAATCTGTCTGCCAGTGAAACAGACACAATCATATGGATTTGATCCCTGGGTCAAGAAGATCCCCCAGAGTAGGAAATGGCAACCCACTCCAATCTTCTTGTTTGGAAATCCCATGGATAGAGCTCAGTCCTCTATCCATGCTATAGTCCATGGGGTTGCAAAGAGTCTGAAATTATACAGAAGCTCTCTGAGTGTTCCATGCTATATTTGACTAACGCCGAAGAATTGGTGCTTTTGAACTGTGGTATTGTAGAAGACTCTTGAGAGTCCCTTGGACTGCAAGGAGATCCAACCAGTCCATTCTGAAGATCAGCCCTGGGATTTCTTTGGAAGGAATGATGCTAAAGCTGAAACTCCAGTACTTTGGCCATTTCATGAGAAGAGTTGACTCACTGGAAAAGACTCTGATGCTGGGAGGGATTGGGGGCAGGAGGAAAAGGGGACGACAGAGGATGAGGTGGCTGGATGGCATCACCAACTCGATGAATGTAAGTTTGAGTGAACTCCAGGAGTTGGTGATGGACAGGGAGGCCTGGTGTGCTGCAATTCATGGGGTTGCAAAGAGTCGGACACGACTGAGCGACTGAACTGAACTGAACTGAAGTAACTATTATAAATGGTATCTTTTCCACAGTAAGTTTTTCATTCTAATTTGCTTTCTTATTAAAGAAGCTTCTTCTCTTCTTATGGGCTTCCCAGGTAGCTCATTGGTAACGAATCTGTCTGCCAGTGAAGGAGACACAAGTAATGTGGATTTGATCCCTGGGTCAAGAAGATCCCCCAGAGTAGGAAATGGCAACCCACTCCAAGCAGTAGATATCTTGGTCATCTGAGTTAAATTAGCCCATTCCCATTCAATTTAGTTCACTGATTCCTAAAATGTCGATGTTCACACTTGCCATCTCCTGTTTGACCACTTCCATTTTACCTTGATTTGTGGACCTAACATTCCAAGTTCCTATGCAGTATTGATCTTTGCAGCATTGGACTTTACTTTCACCACAGACACATCCACAACTGGGCATCGTTTCCACTTTGGCCCATCTGCTTCATTCTTTCTGGAGCTATTAATAAGCACCCTCTGCTGCTGCTGCTAAGTCACTTCAGTCGTGTCCGACTCTGTGCTACCCCGTAGACGGCAGCCTACGAGGCTGCCCCATCCCTGGAATTCTCCAGGCAAGAACACTGGAGTGGGTTGCCATTTCTTTCTCCAATGCATGAAAGTGAAAAGTGAAAGTGAAGACGATCAGTCTTATCCGACTCTTAGCGACCCCATGGACTGCAGCCTACCAGGCTCCTCCATCCATGTGATTTTCCAGGCAAGAGTACTGGAGTGGGGTGCCATTGCCTTCTCTGAAGTGCCCTCTGCTCTTCCCCAGGAGCATATAGCATAATTGCCCTCTGCTCTTCCCCAGGAGCATATAGCATAATAGTGCGCTATTATGCTATATGCTCCTGGGGAAGAGCAGAGGGCAGTGGCTAATAGCTCCAGAAAGAATGAAGCAAATGGGCCAAAGTAAAAATGATGCTCAGTTGTGGATGTGTCTGATGGTGAAAATAAACTTCACTGCTGCAAAGAACAATATTGCATAGGAACCTGAAATGTTAGGTCCATGAATCAAGATTAAATTGGATGTGGTCAAGCAGGAGACGGCAAGAGTGAACCTTGACATCTTAGCAACCAGTGAACTAAAATGAATGGGAATGGGTAAATTTAACACAGACGGCCATTAGTAGTACTCTTATATTCTCTCTTTTGCATTCCAATATCTATCTAATTTACTTAACATCCTTTCTTTTCCCACCAAATCATTTAACTCTTTTTTCCAGTCACACCCTGTACCTCCACCAAAGTCTGGCTGTCAGCCCAGCATACTTCTCTACTCACTCCCTGTGTGCAGCTAGTGATAAAACCCTGCCTTTTTTCCCCCTTTATCATTTCTCTCCCATTTTCCATTAATACTTCGATTTTACTAGTTGTGGCTCTCTTGTTCTCTTCCCCGGGATATTATCCCAGGGAAGTTACCAGATCTTCCTGTCTCCTCTTGTCTTCTCCAATTCATTCTTTGTACCAGAACAACCTTCTTAAACTAGCCCATAAAACATAAATCACAAAAGCTCAGTAGTTGTGGTATGTGGGTTTAGTTGCTTCCAGGCACATGGGATCTTAGTTCCCCCACCAAGGAGGGATTGAACCTGAGTCTCCGGCATTGCAAGGTGGATTCTTAACCACTGGACCACTGGGGAAGTCCTTGTTACTTTTTTTTTTTTACCTGAACTATTTCCTTCTGCTTATGTAGATTTGACTCCTCACATATTTGTCCCTCCACTGTGCTCTGTACATAATTCCATAAAGCACTCAAGCTACACTATTGTAGTGTCTGTTCGCACATGTCTTCTACTATAATATGTTCATTGGAGACAAGATAACGTTAAATTCACTTCTGAACTCCTGATACCTAACAGAGAACCTAGTTTATAGAAAACACTAAATGTTCATTGAAAGATGGGATGGAAGAATGATGCAAAAAAAAAAAAAAAAAAGAATGATGCAAAACTTTCTATTTATTTGATGTTATTCAATTACCTATTTGTATGTTTATAAACTTAATCTTTTGGTATATTGATATTCGATTCTCTGAAGAAACTCTCCTGGTAGGTATCAGGAGTTCAGAGGTGAATTTAACCTTGTTCTTTTCTTCAATGAACATATTATAGTAGAAGACATGTGCAAAGAGACAATACAATAGTGTAGCTGGAGTGCTTTATGGAATTATGTATAGAGCACAGTGGAGGGACAAATATGTGAGTAGTCAAATCGACACAAGCAGAAGGAAATAGTTCAGGTAAAAAAAAGTCACTAGCAAAGTGAACTAACACTGTGATATAGACCTGGTAATTGATTTTACTCTTTCAGATGTGATATGGTCCATGTTAAAAAGTAACCATTTTAAATCGAAAGGCATTGAAGAAAACATAATTCAAACTTCATGTTGGGTCTTCCCACTAAGTGGAGTGGACAGACACATGGATATTTTGACTGCCCAGCATCTGAATCCCCTTCCTGTGTTTCTACTGTGTGTCTTGGTGGGATGCAGTACCTAATCCTACCAAAGCTCCATAGAGCCCAGTTAATTTGGATTCAAGTTTCTCTCATGAATGAGATCTAGGTTTGGTCAACAAGATCAAGATACCCCTCACAGTTTACATTTGAGGGAGTAATACTAAATTCAGAGACAGCAGGATGCATTCATCTGTGCAGAAGCGACACCCATTTCCCAGGTTGGATGTCCGCTCCAGTAGCAGGGGAAGCAATATCTTCATGTAACCACTCCAGTGGTCTTGCCACCTGCCTGATATTCCTTGCTGCCACTTGTTTTCATTTCATTTTCTAGATTTCTGAGGAACTTCCTAAGTTAATCCATCTTGATAAAATCTTTCAGCTTCAATTGACCAGAATCAATTTTTGTTTCTTTCTGCTAACAAAATTTACTAATAACTATTGATGAATTTTACTTACGTGGAACTGTTTAAGTGGAAGACTATGTGCTAGTATGCCTCTAATTTAAAATGAATGTATTTAATTCACTAAATACATTGAGCAGAGTTATTCCCAGTAACAAATATAGAAGCAAAATGTTCTTCTAACACAACACCAGGGAGCAGACTGTGGGTAAATGACGTAAGTAATTTATGGACAATAACCATTGCTTTGCCTTCAGATATTTCTTCATCTCTTTTGCATGCCATTCCCCAGGTGCCATCTGAAAAGGGAGTAGTAGGCAGCTAATGAAGGTGTTCTCTGTGGTATTATAAGCAGTCTCAAGAATAAGGAATGGAGCAATTGTCTGCAATCATAACCAGATGTTGTAAAGCTCTACAAGCCTTAATGGCTGTTGTTTCAATACAGCTTTTTAGGAGGAAAAAAATCAATAACACTAAAATAAATTATCTATGGGAAGCATTTACTCACCATTTTTCATGAGAAAATTACTGCACAGAGACATAATTGTGCTCTTTGGATGTAGTTTGAAAGTTGAAAAGCTAAAGGATTATGTTTATACTTGCATGTTTGGCTTTTGTGAGAAGTTTTATGAATTATTACTGGGGCATCTACAGAATGTTTTCTAGTGAAAACTGTGCATGATGTTAGACTTTAAGCCACTTAAAATATGTGAAAGGAAAACTACATCCTGTTTAGCTGAAATCATGTAGTACTAAATGGAACAGATGTGGGGCCTCAAGATTTGAATATGTCAAAACTGTAGATCTCTTTGCTCTCTTAAATTGGACTTCTGGTGGCTTCAAGAAGAGTGAGCAATATGTGTGCAAAGCCATCTAGATGTTTTCCTCCTACTCATACACCAGATTCATGGACAGTGCAGGGTGTAAATTAACTGGCAGATGCTGGCATCTTAGCCACATTTTGACAGTGAAATCTTTTAGTCTGTACCAGAATCCCAAAGGGTGGCCCTTCAAGTGCATATATCAGTCACTTGGGCTGCTTATTAAAAGTGTAGATTCTTTGGTCCCACCCTACACACTCATTTTAGGACCCCATAGAAGTACATGTGTCTGTGATACTATACTCTCTAGCATCGATCATTGATAACGTCCTTCTCTCCTTTTAAATGCCTTCCCTAGGACCAGAATTGGACTTCCCTCATAGCTAAATTGGTAAAGAATCTGCCTGCAGTGCAGCAGACCCAGGTTCGACCCTGGGTTGGGAAGATCCCCTGGAGAAGGAAACAACAACCCATTCCAGTATCTTTGGCTGGAAAATCCCATGGAGAGAGGAGTCTGGTGGGCTGCAGTCCATGGGGTCACAAAGACTCAGGCATGACTGAGCGACTAACACTTCACTTTCACTTCAGGACCAGAGTTAATTCTAATTAAAATGTGAATAAGTACACATGTATTAATATATGTAGAACCTTCTTTCCCGCCTGGTCCCCTCCCTTCCCAACCCATTTGGGAAGCATTTCTTAGCCACTTCACTGTGTTTTCTACACAATCCACTATCTGGGGCTTTCTCTTAATGCTATATGCTTTCTGTGACCCTACACACTCAGAATTTGGTCATCACATTCCTCAAACTCTATTGATCGATTAAAACAACTGTCCTAAATTTTATCCTTGTTGCCAAGTCATCCACAGCAATAAGGAAATATTGACAGGTTATTCTGTAACAACATGAGAGGGCTGAAGAAAATGTCATAAATAATCCTTTCATCTTGAGTAATACTTCAGCATTTAACAGACCTCCCCTGTACAGAGCACCTCATCGGCTGTCTCTTCCAAGTGAGTCAATAATCACATAAGATTCTGCAGCTAGTATACTTTTAATAAATATTTGTTTAAAAATTATGGAAATTGCAATTCAGGTTGAAGGGAATGGTAACATGATGATAAATCTATGAGAGTAATAAAGCTTCTAAAACACGAATAAGAAGTGAAGACTTATCAGTGGCAGGTAAATGATTTAACAGAAGTGATGTAAGAAATGTACTGTGTTCAATGCTCAAAAAAAGTCATTAGCCAAGTAAAACAGATATCTACTGCATGAATGAGGGGGTGGATGGTGGGGAATATAGTGTTTGGTATGTGAGTGGTGCATCAGGGCAGGACAATTTAAAAATACATCTAAAAGGAACTTGGATAAGAATTCACTTGTTATACCAAAAGGGATTCTAGATGGAGGAAACAGATGAACAAAGACAGAGATGGGAAAAGGCTGAACTTGGACATGAGTTGTCCCTAAGTTGGGTCCAACTCCTTGCGACCCCAAGGACTGTAGCCCGCCAGGCTCCTCTATCCATGGGATTCTTCAGGCAAGTACTAGAGTGGGTTGCCATTTCCTCCTCCAGGGGTCTTCCTGACCCAGAAATGGAACGCGTGTCTCCTTTGTCTCCTGCATTAGAGGGCAGACTCTTTACCACTGAGCCACCTGGGAAGCCTGAACTTGGACATGTAAAGATCTAAACTAGAGATGGAAAGAAAAGAATTGGTGTTGGACTCACTGCGGAAAGGAATCTAAAAGGAATTGAATATGGACTTCCCTGGTGGTCCAATGGTTAAGAATCCACCTGCTACTGCAGAGGACACTGGTTCAATTCCCAGTCAGGGAACTAAGATTCCATATGCTGTGGAGCAACTAGGCCCACATGCCACAACTGCTGAAGCCTGTGTGCCTAGAACCTGTGCAACAAGACCAACAAGAAATGTCACCACAATGAGAAAGCCTCACCCCCACCAGGAAGAGTAGGCCCTACTCACCACTGCAGTTAGAGAAATCCTGCATGCAGCAATGAAGTCTCAGCAGAGTCAAAAATAAATAAATGAATAAATTAAAGAAAATAAAAGGAATTGACTGAAGCTGTATACATGTGTGTGGGAAGGGAGGGGGACTCTGCTTTTAAGTCCTGCTGCTGCTGACAAGTCGCTTCAGTCATGTCCGACTCTGTGTGACCCCATGGACTGCAGCCTACCAGGCTTCTCTGTCCATGGGATTCTCCAGGCAAAAACACTGGAGTGGGTTGCCATTTCCTTCTCCAATGCATGAAAGTGGAAAGTGAAAGTGAAGTCACTCAGTCGTGTCTGACTCTTAGCGACCCCATGGACTGCAGCCCACCAGGCTCCTCCATCCATGGGATTTTCCGGGCAACAGTACTGGAGTGGGGTGCCATTGCCGTCTCCCGCTTTTAAGTCCAGTTGATGCCAAATAGGTTGATAGTTTGAGTGTGATAATAAGACTCATCTTTCAACATATCTTGAAACTGTTTTCCCTGAAAGTCCTGTACAGGTAGAGTTTGGTCCTCTTATTGTACACCTTCTAGGCATTAGTGAAAACACAGTTCCTCTTTTCCATCCTTCTGTTATTTGCTGAAAGCACCCATGTGATGATTATCTTATTACTAGAATTACCCAAATAAGATTCTCAGGAAATGGAGAAAGTACATTTGAAAAATGCAGTTTCCTTTTCCTTTGAAATGGGAAGTCTAACATTCTTAATGATGCCAGAAACCACAGACCCTTAATTTGATTTCTTTCCACCACAGATAAAGAACATCATGATTGATTTGCTGCTTTAGTGAAGGAGAATTACCCATAGGCAAGAAACTGTAGGGGGAAAAGTCAAGAGAAACATTGAAGTTATTTTAGATAAACAGATAAAGAATCAAACCACATTTGGGAGGACCAGTCATTATCCAGGAGGCATTTACTGTTAAAGTGATAGAGTCTGTTAATCCAAAAATATTTAGGGAGAAAGTGTAACATCTTTTAATTTAGATAGATGTCCATATAAATTCATTTATTATTTTGTATATTTCTGATATTTGGATTTTTAAAAATATATATGCAAATAAATTCTTCCTTTATATTAAAGTTATCTTTTGGATCTCTGATAAATTTTCTCATATCCATTTGGATTCAGTTACATTTCTTCAAGGGTTATATTATTTTTTTTTGAAGAGTTTGGAATGAACCAATCATACCTGGATATCTTGGAGAAGAGAGATGGATCCACCATATCAGCCACCTGGCCGCCCTCATTCCAATTTAAACACATCTGTGTCCTGTTAGCCAGCTTATCTCCCTATTTCATTGGCTCTGCATAAAGAGATCAATTTCCCTCTAGGATTGAGAACAGATTCTTATGAAAGTATGCAAAATTTTACATCCTAAATTGTATGTGAAACAAGAAATTTGATTTTGTTTCTCTTAACATAGCTAATCACGTCTTATAAACTCAGTAAGAACACATAATAAAAACAAGATAGCAAATAATCTACACAGAATGTTAGCACTTGTAATCTTCAAGGCTTTCAACTGACACAAAAGTAAACTAAGTCTTTTAGTAATATTTCTATTTCTCACTGTAATTAAAATGAACTGTTTACTTCAAAGAGTAAGGAAAAAAATCCAATGATTCAACAGTGATACCAATTAAGTTTCTATAATGCTTTAGAATTGTCAAAGTATTTTTTTTAAGATTTTAAACTTATTTAATTTTCAAAACACGAAATCTAGGAAAGCTATGACAGATACTATTTCCTTTTGATGCATGTCATAGCTGAGCTGGTAAATGGCTAAGTTTAAGTCTGAAAGCTATTAAGAGGCAAAGCCAGAACTCCAATCCTGGTGGTCTTCCGACTTCAGTGATCAGTGTGTCAAAAGAGTGCGTTGAGTAGCATATTCTGATTTTTATATAGGAATTCAGAATAAGACTTACACTCATGTAAAAATTTACAAATATATTTCAACAATGGATCTGATTAATGTATTCTAAGTTTTGTAAAATATCTTATAAGATAGTAAATGGTTTAATTAAAAAATTATATGATTTTATATGCATTTATAGTTATTACAAAATATTGGCTATATTCCCCTGTTGTATAGTACATCCTTGTAAATAGTGAACAGTTTTATTTTGGTAATAAAAATACAGCATAAAATTGTAAAACAATAATGTTAGGCAATTTCTTTTCAAACTTTATTACAAAATGCTTTGCAAATTGGAAAACTGGAAATCAAGATGAAATCTTAATGACTAAAAGGTGTATACTGAATTAATGTTAAGGAATTGAACAGTAAATGTTAACAGGATAGATGGATTTAAGTATTTATTCTTAAAAGGGAGAAAGTAAGATAAACAAGGAAGAAAATGCTTATTATCATATATTTTAGAAGAAAACAATGCAGTAACTTCATTAAAACTTTTAAATGTTTCCAACAATTTAAAATTTCTATCATTTGTAATACTCTAAATATAAAAATCTGCCTGAAGCTAACAATTAATAAAAAGCTTGAGCAAAATCCTTCATATTTTAAAATTATGATACATTTTAGTACTTCTTAGTTTAAGCATGGAAAATTGTTATCATAATAGATGACTTGCCTAAAGCCACTTGTATCTTTCCATTGGAGCTTTTGAGTAAAAAGAATGAATAAAACTTGGATTGAAAATATGCTACTGTTTTACGAGAACACTAGAAGAAAAAAATTCAGAAGTTGATATGAGTCTTCATGAAAGCTTCAAAAAAGCTTCATGATCAAGAGCACCAAGGCACCTTGTTAACATAAAAAGGCACATACATATTGCAAGCAAATAATACAGAGAATGATTTTGGTATCAACTTCCAATTCTTTCTGTCTAAGGTGACTTCAGTATATTTAGCAGAAGTGTGTCTCCATATCTCCTCAGATGTTTCTTCTTTCATGATTCTAATTCTGAATTTCAGTGTTCCAAAGACCTTCACTGGAATGGACAATGATTTGGATAGTGTTAGCATAGCAATTTCAAGGAAATTCTGTCTCTTGTTGAATTTTCATAAAGTTCACAGTTTAAATGCATCATGTTTAATTCTTCTTTTGCCTTTAATTTTCTCTTTACTTTTCTGAGAAATATAACTTCAGGAGGACATATAACTTAACTCCTTCACAGTGTATTGTCTGTAAAAATGTCTACAGAGATCCTATCCCAGGAACTATAGAGAGACTGCCATGCCTTTCAGTAAAAAGAGCCTCTTAACCCCCATCCTCCTCACCTCACTATACTACAAGAGTCCTAAGAGACCTCATTACCTCCCATGCTGCACTCAGGAACCCCTATCCATCTTGAAGAGCATCTTCCCATCATCGCTTGATAACTAGCACAACAATATGTAAGGAAAGGTACTAGCCTTTTAAGCAAGGCTTTGCTCAGTCTAAAGAAGTGAAGAATAAAATTTTAGGCATTGTGGCATGGTGAATGGAAAACACTGATGAAAAAAAGGAAAAGCATTGCCACAAGTGGGTCACTTTCCATTCTTTCACTAGACACCATTTTTAGAAAAACGTTCCTGGTTTTCATGGCTTTGCCTTACTAGCTATATTTCCTCATAGAGATATGAAAAGGAATATGAGTCACTGATCTCATCCAGACATTCAAGTTCTTTTCTTTCTAGACATAGACAAGATTAAACTTTCTTACTTCTTAAATTAGAAGTAATTGTGTGACTTGCCTTGACCCCAAAACTATGATCAGAAGTGTCATGAATCACTTTCAAGCAGATAATTTAAGAATACATACAGAGTGAAGTAAGTCAGAAAGAGAAAGACAAATACTGTATTTTAACATATATATGTGGAATCTAGAAAAATGGTAGAGATGAACCTATATCCAGTGTAGGAATAGAGATACAGAGGTGAGAATGGATATGTGGACACAGATGGGAAGGGGAGGGAAGGGTGGGACAAATTAGGAGATTAGGATTGACATACATGCAGATGACACCACCCTTATGGCAGAAAGTGAAGAGGAACTCAAAAGCCTCTTGATGAAGGTGAAAGTGGAGAGTGAAAAAGTTGGCTTAAAGCTCAACATTCAGAAAACGAAGACATGGCATCCGGTCCCATCACTTCGTGGGAAATAGATGGGGAAACAGTGGAAACAGTGTCAGACTTTATTTTTCTGGGCTCCAAAATCACTGCAGATGGTGACTACAGCCATGAAATTAAAAGATGCTTACTCCTTGGAAGGAAAGTTATGACCAACCTAGATAGCATATTGAAAAGCAGAGACATTACTTTGCCAACAAAGGTCCATCTAGTCAAGGCTATGGTTTTTCCACTGGTCATGTATGGATGTGAGAGTTGGACTGTGAAGAAGGCTGAGCACCGAAGAATTGATGCTTTTGAACTGTGGTGTTGGAGAAGACTCTTGAGCGTCCTTTGGACTGCAAGGAGATCCAACCAGTCCATTCTAAAGGAGATCAGTCCTGAGTGTTCATTGGAAGGACTGATGCTGAAGCTGAAACTCCAATACTTTGGCTACCTCGTGCGAAGAGTTGACTCATTGGAAAAGACTCTGATGCTGGGAGGGATTGGGAGCAGGAGGAGAAGGGGACGACAGAGGATGAGATGGCTGGATGGCATCACTGACTTGATGGATGCGAGTCTGAGTGAACTCGGGGAGTTGGTGATGGACAGGGAGGCCTGGTGTGCTGCGATTCATGGGGTCGCAAAGAGTCAGACACGACTGAGCGACTGATCTGATCTGATCTGATCTGACATACAGTACCATGTGTATGTAAAACAGATAGCAGCTAAGTGTTCTGTGATGACCTAGAGGAGGGGAGGGTAGGAGAGATGTTCTAGAGGGAGGCGATACATGTATACATATAACTGATACACTTTATTGTACAACAGAAACTAACACAACATTGTAAAGCAATTATACTCCAATTAAAAAAACAAAAAAAGGAGTAAGCACACCAGTCACCATACTCCCTTTCGTCATCTTTCCAATCTTGGAAATGCAGAGATAGGGCCCCTTAGCTTGGGTGCCTAAATGTGGATGATACATGGCAAGACTCCTTCCCCAGATAACTCATGATAAACAAGTAGCAAAAATATACCTTTATTGTTTTAAGCCAGTGATATGCTGGAGTGGTTTGTCATTACAGTAAAAACTATCCTATCTTGACAAGTATAAGAATCAAGTTGAATATAATGTAAAACTACTTCAGATATGCCTACTGTTATTCATAAAACAGGCTCTAAGTTTCATCAGCTCTTTGTAAGCAAGTTTTTTAAAGTTTAGTCTTGATATTTATACTTTAACAATCAAGAGTTTTGCTACTAAATATTGAAATATTGATGAACAAAGAATTCTGGAGGCTGCCTAAGTAGCTCCTTTTATCATACCTTATTGTTGTAACTGGTTTATAACATTTTTAAGTTTCATGTCTACAACAAACTAGTTCTACTTTTATATCCATTACAGCATGCTCACCACCAAAAATTAGTTCCACTCATTGTTATACTCTTGATCTCTTTTACCTATTTTACCCCTCCTCTACCTCTTCCCCTTTGGTAACCACTACTTTGAACTCTATTCCCAAGTTTGTTTGGTTTGGTTTGCTTTGTTCATTTGTTTTGCTTTTTTGCTTTTTATATTCTATATATGAGTGAAATCATATGCTATTTGTCTTTGCCTGACTTACTTCATTTAGTATAATACCCTCAAGATTCATCCATGTTGTCCCAAATGGCAAGATTTCATTTTTTATGGCTGAGTAATATTCCATCCTCTGTGTATACCATTATTTCTTTATCCATTTATCTACCATTAGACACTTAGGTTGCTTCCACATCTTGGCTATTGTATATAATAATGTGATGAACATACAGATGCATATTTTTTTTCAAATTAGTGTTTTTTATTCTGTGGATACACAGCCAAAAGTGGAATAGCTGGATCATATGGCAGTTTTATTATTTATTTATTTATTTTTTAAAATTTCAAATGCGACATCTTACCATTTTAAAGAGAAGCAGATAAAACTAGTTGGTGGAGAGTGAATGGTTCCAGGATAATGGGATCATCCAAATTTTCCACCCCCGGGTTCCATTAAGATTCATTAACAGAGCAAGAAGTTGCAGACAGCTTTGCAGGCCATCCTGAGAACCCAAGGCCATTTGGACCTCAGGTGTGTTTTGTCCCATCTCATTGCCTTCAGGTTTTTTGCTTGGTTACACAATGTGGGTCCTGATTAGGTTGGAACGTAGTTTAGAGTAAAAAGTGGTTTTAGTGGATTTCAGGACTACTGTTCTAAGCTATATTTAGAGTCCTAGATAAAAGCTATGTGGAAACCTAGAATAGGTAAGAGTTGGGTAACTTCATATGATTGAGAATCTAATTTTAAAAAATCCTTAAAATCCACATCAAAAGCAATGAAAGGCCATAAGATATTTTTTCCAGTATGTGCTTCTGAAAGGCTAGTATTTTTCCTTTCTTCTCCTTTTGTTATATTTCTCTCTGTGTAATTTAATTTCATCCTTCTGCTCCATTAACCTTCAAAGAAGCGATATAACAGGTGCTAGACTGAGGCAATGTCAGAGCCCAACAAAGACACATTAAGTAATTAACAAACATATAAAATTTGTTAACAATTCATCTATGCATTAAACATTTTGAAAAAGGACTGTTAGTAATTAGTGATGTTTAATGTTCAGTATACAAGGAAAATGACAGTTGTAACTGCCACCTGGAAAATAAGCAACATATTTATTGATCTGAACTTTAAAGTGAACTTCTAACCTAGTTAGAGTAACTGTTTTGACTCAGTCTATAATGTTTTCCTATCATTATTTGATGTTTTTAATGAAACCTCTTATATCCTAATAGTAAGTGGTACCTAAACTGTAAGTAGGCTTTTTTCCCCTAAAATGATCCCTAACATATGGATATCTTAATTTATACAATAGCTCCTGGGCGTAGAATAAGGTAGTCCATAAAAGCCTTCAAGGTCTTGTTAGAAGAGCATCATCCATTTTCCTTAACCATACTCTGCTTGATTTGTAAGAAAAAAGTTATTCTGTTTGCTATTTATTCTCCAAGAGAGATTAGTATAGCATGTGGGCACCCTATTTCTGGGTTTTTTAAGGACAGTATTATGATCTCTTAGGCTTAACAAGCCGTGTTTTTTAAGCTTGGGCAAGCAATAAAAGCACTCCTTCATTGGGGTAACCTGGGAGTCCAGGGAGATCAGTTGTCTTCCCCTCAGAGGCATTCTGCCCAATCTGAAGTAAAATGTGAATTAAGAGAATAAAACTGACAGGCTAAAGCAGGAGCAAGATATACATGAGATACTCAACTAACAAAATTAGTAGGAGAAAATATTTACACATTTTAATATGCTTAGTGTTTTATTTTTGTTTCTCACAGTACAACTGTGGGTGTGGAAGGTATCTGCTCAAACATAGCCATCTGGCTTGGAAAATCTAGTTAAAATAAACGTAAAATGCACAATGAGTGTATCGATATCGACACACACACACACACACATACATACACACACACATACATACACACTCATATAGGAAGATTGGTGTAGCTTTATTTTCTTTTGTAAAGTGTAAAATCCTGAACTCTTTAGATCTAAGAAGCTTATAGTTTTTGACTTCAAACTTCCAGTTGACTGCCCTTCCTAAAATAGCTTTTGTGCTTCTTTAGTCTTTAAGCAGCTTGTGTTTTGCTTAGCTAGTCATCCTAGTTTTTCCCTTTTCTCCATTTTTGCTGAAAGGAAAATTGAGATGCAGCCAAGCTCAATGATTCAGGGAACTTGGGGAGAAATGTTATCACAAAAAATAGTCATTCTACTTCTTTAAAGAAACCACTGGTGGTTCATTTCAGTGTGTGTCCAAGTTGCTACTGTCTGGCTTGTCGAAATCATCTGTATTTTGAGATGAAAAAGCTTCCAAGTTGAGTACGTAGTAAACTTGTCTAGCTAAGAAAAGAAAGTAAAATTCATCATGACAGGAAAGTCAGAAGACCATCATGAAAAAGGATTACAATTCCTGAAAAGCTAAGGTATCAAGCTAAAGAGATTGCAGATACTGACAAGTCTCATCACAATTCACTGGCAGGATTTTACTTGTTAATTCACTGATTTTTCCCCCAAAATGGTATTTCCCTACTCTAATAATGAGAATACCATAAGCTTTAAACAGTGAGGTATCAATGTTAATAATAAGATTTTTGAAAATAATCAAGTTGCAAATGCAACCTAGAAGCTATCATACACTTGATGAAACCTAGTATATCTTTACTGGCTGTTGATATAGTAGGTAGGTCTGAGAAACATGTCATTTTAAGTATATTCTGTGATTACAGCAATTAAATATCTGCTGTGTTTAAGACAAAATGCAAGCTACTATGTGCTTCATTATATGTACAAGTAAAACCCCACAGAAATAATATAAAAGCTGGAAAGTTTACCAACGCATTCACAATCAACATTGATTCAATACTGGCATTAACTCAACCTCAGAATCAAAATTTACTTTTCAAATAATTCTTGAAAGCAAGGCCAGAAAATAATCTGAAAAGAGAGGACAAGAAACTCTGTAAAGTAAGTCTACAAAACTTAATTCAGTGTAATAGTTCAGAAAAGTATTACTGATTATGATTGAACTTCTTCAAGCTTAATCACAATCATTTTACAAACAGTAGATAGAAACACCTGTTATTTACAGTGATAAATAATGATCATTACTTTGTAGATAATATTGTTCACTTACCCTCTGAGCCTCATTTTCCTCATCTATGAAGTGGGTAATGTAATAATCCCTATTCCATAGAATTATGTGAGGACTGACTAATGCATGTAAAGCAATGCATGCATGCTAAATTGCTTCATTCGTATCAGACTCTTTGTGACCCTTTGGATTATAGCCTGCCAGGTTCCTCTGTCCATGGAATTTTCCAGGCAAGAATACTGGAGTGGGCTGCCATGCCCTCCTCCAGGGAATCTTCCTGACCGAGGGATCAAACCCACGTCTCTGCTTCACTTGCACTGACAGGCAAGTCCTTTACTACTAGCGCCACCTGGGAAGCCCCACGTAAAGCAGTAAGTCAAGTGTATTGGCCATAGACATTATTTAAAAATACAGTCCAAATCATTTTTATGTCTTTCTAATTGCACTGAGAATAAAATCCAAACATACTATCAAGGTTTCTTAGGCTGTAAACACCTGAGATTCACCTACATATCTCTCTTTATCATATACTATATTCCCTTTGCTCCACATATGCCAGCCACATGTGCTGGCCTTCTTTTGGAAGCGTAAACACACCAAAGAAATTCTCAATTCAGGACCATTGCCCCTCTTGATGCCTTTTCCTGGAATGACCATCCTCTAGGCTTCTGAGGTGTCCCCCTTTCATCAGTCAGCTCTCAATTCAGTGGCTGCATTCTCCAAGAGGTCTTCCCTGACCAGCAGGTTTAAAGCTGTTCAGCCCCTCCTCCAGCTTCATTCATCTCTGTCTCACTAATCTCGCTCATTTCCTTCATAGGTTTCAGCCATTGTTAAAAAGGTAACTTTTAGAAAAAGTTAAAATCATAAGCCTCAAGAAGACATAAAACTAAACAAAGATTCCCTGCCACTCCTTAACTAACATCATACAAATCTGTGGATTAGACAAACTTGTAGATAAGGGATATTGAAATGAATGTGCAAATAGAGACAAAAAAGGCTTTTTTTTTTTTTTTTTTTTTTTGCAGGGAGTGGAAGAGAGTGGAAAGAGATGGAGAAGAGAAGCCAAATGTGCTTCTAGACAGGACAGAATTTGCAAGTGTACAAGGTTTATTCTACATTGCCTATCAGTTGTCTACAACTTATGGAACTGTAGAATTGCCGAAAGATGAATGACTAAAAGCAGATAAACTAGAGGGTTATCCTCCTGATGGTGCAATATTTTCAATTAAAGCATAAATGTTTTCTACACTATATATATATATATATAATATGTGCATATATTATATATATATACACCATTATTTATTTGGCTGTCTTGAGTCTTAGTTGTGGCACAGAGTTCTTCTTTGCGTCACGTGAGATCTTTCATAGTGGCAGGCAGACTCTCTAGTTTGGCCTGTGAGTTCAGTAGTTGCAGCAAGCAGATTTAGTTGCAACAAGCAGATTTAGTTACTCTGCAGCATGTGGGATCTTAGTCCCCCTACCAGGGCTTGAACCTACATCCCCTGCATTCCATGGTAGATTCTTAACCACTAGACCACCATGAAAGTTCCATACTTGATATGTTAATTCATTTATTCATTTACTTATTTTCTTTTTAATCCACTTACCTATTTATTAAAATTTGCCCTCATTGCAAACTTCCTGAGGGCAGAGATTTTGATTTGTACACTGAAAAAAAATCCCAAATGCCTAGAACCATGCCTGACATATATATGCTACAAATACAGGGCTTAAAAAAGGAAATACTTGATATATGGTTGTTTTCACTGCTTTATAGGTACCGTTTTCACCTTTCTTGAAATTTGTACAATCTTGTTCACATTTTTATTCTCTTCTGCTTCCCCTGCTAACTTCAGTATCGTTAGAAACATGGAAATTTAAAGCTGAGGGGGAAACTCAGAAATCAATAAACTTCAAAACACTTGTTTAATGGATAACAAAATTGTTGTCTACAGTGACTTACCAAATGTTGTTAGCAGAGCCAGGGCTAGATCCTGCTGTCATCATGATATTCATCCCAATACTCATCTCAGGGTTCTTCCCCAAATAAGATTTTCTTAAATATAAATGATGGAGTAATTCCTTTAAATTAAAAGTCTAACTCAGAGAAGCACTGACTTAACAGCTCAAAGTATCAAAATATCTTTCATTTGGGCATTACCATCTGAGAAATCAAGTTTATAACTGATTAAATATTAATTTAGGTTATCATCCAAATAAGAACTACAGATTAAAAATCCTCTTCTGAAAAATTCTCAGGAATATATGCATGGATTCAATGTGAAAAAAACAGAACCCAATTATGACCCTCCAGCCAATCTGATATCACAGATTTGCAACTTTTTTTCACTATCATTGCCTTAAAATTGATTTTAATTCTACAAATGTCTATAGTAATTTATATTGAAAATAAGTACAGTTAAACAGCAAATATACAAATTAAGTTACATCCATTATATAGAGTTGCAGTTGGAATACACAGGCCTGAGAATCAGGAGAGCTGATGATGGTATAAATTTCAGTCCAGAGTGGCAGGCTCGAGGTGCAAGAAGAACTGAAGTTTCCATTCAAGTCCAACATGGGAAAAGACTGATATCCCAGTGCAATCAGTTAATCAGAAAGAGCTCTCTCCTCTCAGGGAAGGATGAGCCTTTTTGTTTCATTCAGTCCTTCACCTGTTTGGGTTCGGGTTTCCCATGTTAAGTAGGACAATCTCCTTTACTCATTCTATTGATTCAAATGATAATCTCATCCAAAAACATCCTCACAGGCACCTAGGACAATGTTTGATGAAATATCTGCATACTCCAAGTCCCAATCAAGTTGACATACAAAATTTACCAACATGGTTTGTAATTTGTAATTTAATTGCTATAAAAATTTTAAATGTTTGAAAGAGTTCATTTCAGAAAAAAGAAGATATTTCCCTCATTTATGCTTCAGTGCTATTCCTCACTCGTATGATATTTATTGAGCAGTTACATGGGAGAGATGCCACTTAAAGACTGGGATTTCAGCACAAAGTCCCACTCCTATAGAGAAGGTATCCTCTGGTGGTATAGGCAGCACCTAGACCACAGAATCACACAGCGCTCTTCCCTGCTGTCCCACTAAGAGGCTGGCCTGGATGTCTCTATTCCCAAACTTTCCACAGCTCTTTACCTGTCATCCGTCTTGCTTGCCAATGCTCCTAGCAGATTAGACATTGCATTCCTTCTCTGTTCACCCATTTCAGATATTTATTAAGAAAGCTGGTGATTATTGGCTCAGTCTGGGTCTGTGGTTCAGCCAAGCCTTTTAATGTTCATCTTTCCTTTCTATTATGCCTACTGGGCCCTGTCCACATCTTGCTGTCAACCTTCACTGCACCTGGACCGCAGGGACCCTCATAGTAGTCACTGTGGAAACCACCACACGTAGAACCTGTGTTGTCCTCAGTACCATTCTATAGCTTTTCTATTTCGAGCAGGCCTTGTATTGCTGCTGCTGCTGCTGCTAAGTTGCTTCAGTCGTGTCTGACTCTGCAACCCCATAGACTGCAGCCCACTAGGCTCCCGCATCCCTGGGATTCTCCAGGCAAGAACACTGGAGTGGGTTGCCATTTCCTTCTCCAACACATGAAAGTGAAAAGTGAAAGTGAAGTTACTCAGTTGTGTCCGACTCTTAGCGACCCCATGGACTGCAGCCTACCAGGCTCCTCCGTCCATGGGATTTTCCAGGCGAGAGTACTGGAGTGGGGCATTGTATTACATGCCCACAGACATCATATTTTCACATCCTAGGATCCTTCAAGTTTGGGAGTTATTATGATCCCCATTTTGCATACAAGAAAATGCAAACTTTAAGAGATTAAAAAATTTTCAAGGTCATACATCTCAGAAATGATGTACCCAGAATTTAAACTCACACAGCACAGTTCTGGATTCCAAATTCTTCAGCCATGTTATTCTGTCTCCTCTGAGGCACCCTCCAGCTCTCATTGCTCCCCTTGGACTCCTCCTTCCACCTTGTTTCCTTTTTCTGTTTGCCTTCAGTCTCTTTTCTGTTAACTCTTTCCTGACTTTAAATCTGCTCAGCTGTCTTTAACCTGGAGGGACAGTCCTACGTTAAGCAGACAAACAAACAAAAAACACAACATGTGTTTCTATGTGTTCAGGACAACTTTCAGTGAGGCACTGAGGCCTGCTATCAGCCTACGTCTCTCCCTCATGCCAACTTACAGAAAAGCAGCCAATTTCCACTTTTAAAAAATCACATCTTTCTTTCTGTCAAACCTTGAATAGAGTTTGCATTACTCTCACTCCATTAGGATTGTGTCTTTTCATCTCCTAGGGTGTTCACACTGCCAAATAGAATGGCTTTTTCTGAGCCCTTATTCCATATTCTCTTAACGTTCTCTTGGTTCTTCGGACTTCAGAGTCGTTTGGAATATTTCAGCATAGGTTGAATCTCTAAATAGAGCAGCGGTTCTCAACTGGGTAGAGGCCAGGGCAGGGAAATATTGTCCCCAAGGGACATTTGGAAGTGTCCACAGTTAATTTTTTTGATGGACATGCTAAGGAGGAAAACTACTGGCCTCTAGTGGGTAGAGGCCAAGGATGCTGCTAACTGTCTTTGTAAGTCACAGACAGCCCCTCATAACAAAGGATTATCTAGCTCAAAAGTTAACAGGGCTAAAACTGAGAAATCTTTAGACTGAGCAAAAGGGAAAGATGATTTTTGAAATTTTCTGTGGTTCAAACTCCAGGTAGATCCACCTGGTTTAAACTGTCATAATTGGGTTATAGAAATGTTTATTCAACTTTTATTTTCTACTTCGGCATCTGGCACAGACAAAATGATAAATGCAGCAGACAGCACGTCATAGCCAAGCTCTGGGTGTGTGTCAGACTATAACAGCAGGTGCTACCTACCAGCTGCAAATTCCTAAGAGGTTTTCAACCTGGATGCCTTTCAGAATTTACCCATGTGCCATGATATTCAGGTCAGCAGCAGTGTTCCTATTAGCGGTGCTCAAAATTCAGCTTCATGAAACTAATAACAGAGTATTTTCCACAGAGTCTTGTTCTCCCTATTTTCCCTCATTTCTGACTAGATTTGAAAGAGTTTCCATTTTCTGGTCATGACTGGTCAAGCACAGAGAGATTTTAGAAGGAGGTGGTTACAAATTTAAAAACAAGATTATATTGCATTATGGAATATCTGAAAAATACTCAATAAAATACAGAAAAAATTCCTGACACAAAAATTGCAAATGTCCAATACAGTTGTAGATTTTCAGCAAGCATTTGTTGAATAAGCTACCATCTTTCCATTCTGATTCCATAGGTTGTAACCATCGAATCCCCATCCTGAACTCCATGGTCCTCTTCAGTTCCAGGACCTCTTCAACTAGATCACAGCCTGGCTCCAACCGACCTTCAAATTTTATTTCTCAATAATTTTGCCTATGAACCCCTGCTGTATTTAAACCAATATAGTCAAAGTTTAAAAAATACTCTGTGCCCACAAGTCTCTCTAAACTACAGGACTTCTACAATATGAAGAAAAAACTCTTCTGAAAATGTAGATTCTATTCAATGAAGCCCAATAGTTTTATTTTTATAGCAATATTGTATTATTAAATTTTTAGAATAAGAAGATTGTTTTTATAAAATGAAAATAAAAGAACAAAATTGAGCTTTATTCAAGGAAAAAAATCACAATATAAAAATTAGACTCCTATCCAGGGAGCTGATGCTGGAACATGTGAAGTTTTGCCTCTTTAGCAAGTAGGAAAAGCTTGCCAAAATGTCAAAATATGTTAACCACCCTTTTCTTTACCAACTCCATAGATATGAAACAAATCCTGCAGCACACAAAGCATTTAACAATCTCCATTTTCATTATAACATTGCCAACAATTAGAATCTAATACTACAAAATTGACTTATATGTGTCATATTTAATACTAAATAGTCCCTTGGACTGCAAGGAGATCCAACCAGTCCATTCTAAAGGAGATCAGTCCTGGGTGTTCTTTGGAGGGAATGATGCTGAAGCTGAAACTCCAGTACTTTGGCCACCTCATGCAAAGAGTTAACTCATTGGAAAAGACTGATGCTGGGAGGGTTTGGGGGCAGGAGGAGAAGGGGACAACAGAGGATAAGATGGTTGGATGGCATCACCAACTCGATGGACGTGAGTTTGAGTGAACTCTGGGATTTGGTGATGGACAGGGAGGCCTGGTGTGCTGTGATTCATGGGGTCTCAAAGAGTCGGACACAACTGAGCGACTGAACTGAACTGATGCTTCATAATGGCAGAAAGTGAAGAAGAACTAAAGAGCCTCTTGGTGAAAGTGAAAGAGGAGAGTGAAAAACTTGGCTTAAAGCTCAAGATTCAGAAAACAAAGATCGTGGCATCTGGTCCCATCACTTCATGGCAAATAGATAGGGAAACAGTGGAAACAGTGGCTGATTTTATTTTTTTGGGTTCCAAAATCACTGCAGAGGGTGATTGCAGCCTGAAATTAAAAGATGCTTACTCCTTGGAAGGAAAGTTATGACCAACCTAGATGGCATATTAAAAAGCAGAGACATTACTTTGTCAACAAAGGTCCGTCTAGTCAAGGCTATGGTTTTTTCAGTAGTCATGTATGGATGTGAGAATTGGACTATGATGAAAGCTGAATGCCGAAGAATTGATGCTTTTGAACTGTGGTGTTGGAGAAGACTCTTGAGAGTCCCTTGGACTGCAAGGAGATCCAACCAGTCCATCCTAAAGGAGATCAGTCCTGGGTGTTCATTGGAAGGACTGATGTTGAAGCTGAAACTCGAATCCTTTGTCCACCTGATATGAAGAGCTGATTCATTTGAAAAGAGCCTGATGTTGGGAAAGATTTATGGAAGGAGGAGAATGGGACAACAGAGGATGAGATGGTTAGATGGTATCACCGACTCAATGAACATAAGTTTGGGTAAACTCTGGAAGTTGGTGATGGACAGGGAGGCCTAGCGTGCTGCAGTTCATGGGGTCACAAAGAGTCAGACACAACTGAGCAACTGAACTGATGCTTCGTAACAATATCCTACTCTAAAAAAATCCCAAGGATATGAGTTCTTTTTTTGCCTGGTGTTGTGGAAACTCCTTATTCTCCTAAAATCTTATTGTCTTACCCAGTTTATCATTCTTAATTTCTCATTGCTATTGTTTCTCTGCTTTCCTCTGAAAGCCTCTCCCTTTCATGAAGCTCATTTCATTTCAGCTGTGGTGAAGTGGTATATCAAAGCTGTTAAGAGCATTTGGGCTTTGGAATCAGACATTTCTGGATCTTAGTCCACATGTTGACATTTACTAGTTGATACTTGAGGCCTCTCATCCTCAGGCAAGATGGTTGCTGCTTCTTCAAGCATTGCATCCACAGACCTGGCCTAAAGAAAAGGAAAGATCCAGAGTGAAAGTCCTTCTAGCAAGGTGCTATCTTGGAAGAGATATACTCTCCAGGGATTTTTGGTATATCTGATTGGCTAGAGGAAATTGAGGGATTAAGAAAAAAGGAGGTTATAATAATGCTCACCCTTCACTCTGCCTTGTGGGAGTTCCACAAATACTGAAGGCTTGATACAGCATCTTTATTCATTTGCTCAATTTCAGTGTATTGTCATGTATTTAAACTTATATACTCTTGATGAGGAGAATGTATGGGCTATATTATCTAATTATAACCAAACAAAATCTCACAGAAAAGACAGCATCTTAAAATGATTTTATAAGAAAAATATGATATGAAGATACTATTACTAATAAAAGAAACTACAATACAAGGTAATTATCACACACATTTTGAGACTAAAATGATCACTACCCAAACATATCAGAATATAAATCAGGCAAAGAATATTGAAATTGTGCAAAAGACTTAAGAGTAAGTTTCACCACTGTGATTTGTCTGAAAAACATTCAGAATTTAAAACATAAGCGCCAAGCGTGTAGAATATGAAAACAAACTCTATAACTATATATAATGTTTTAATAGCAAGAAAGAATTGTGTCTTATAACAATTGGTAGTAGTAGAATTGAGAATACTTGATCAGGTTCTATAAATATTTAGAAGAAAATAACCCATAAGGTTTACTCAAAGGTGGAATAAATAGTGTGAGTGAATGTGACTGTGAAAGAACAAAGTCAAGGACTTAGGCCTGAATGATTAGAAGGAAGCTGTTTAATTTCTGAGACTGGAAACACTAGGGGAGAGGCAGGTTTGAGATGAATAAAGAGTTCACTCGAGGAAATGTTAGGTTTGAAGAGCCCTGATAGAATAGAGTGAAGTGGAAATGTCAAGTAAGCATTTTATATATTTGAGAGTAAAGTTCAGAGTAGAAATTGTGCTTGAGATATACATTTGAGAATAATTATCAAAGTGGTACTATTAAAACTCATGAGACTGAATTAAATAATTGAAAACATTTCTAAAAAAAGAGATGCATAAAGCCAAGACCTAGCACACACTTAGAGGTCTGGGAGATGGGTAAGTATTAAGAAAGGTACTAACAAAACAGGATGTGATATGAAAGGGCAGAGAGAATGGCATTCTGGATTTTTTTATTTTGGAGGCAAAATAAAAAAGGGTATCCACTCTATCTATTAACAGTTGGCTGATAGACTGAAGAAGATGAAGACTGAGAAGTCATATTGAAACACGTAGAATCTTTGTGGGGCGGTGGTAGTGATGATGAAAGCCTGCTGGGAGTTGATTTAAGAAATAGTGGGAGGAGATGAAACCGAGAAGTTACCTCTAGAATTCTGCTATATTAGGAATCACAGAAATGTATAGTAGCTAGGGTAGAGTGAGGGGTCAAGGCATTTTTTCTATTAATGTGGGATATATTGGTGTTTTTCAGTATCTAAGCCGTGTATAACTCTTTGCGACCCCATGAACTACAGCATATTTGTGTAACTTTGGGAATGATCCAGCAGAGAGGTACAAATAGTAATGCAGGCAAAAAGTAACAACTGTGGAAGAATATGAAGTTGAGTGAATGCTTGGGAGAAGGTCTTGATATTATGCTTTATAAGAGAAGGAAAGGTATAGTGCATGCAGATGGGTTTGTTGATTTGACAGTTTAAGCATGTCAATATTTTCTTTTAGTTGCCTTTATCAGTGAAAAAACAAGGAATTTAAACCTGGGTGTTCATTGGAAGGACTGATGCTAAGGCTGAAACTCCAATACTTTGGCCACCTCATGCTAAGAGTTGACTCATTGGAAAAGACCCTGATGCTGGCAGGGATTGGGGGCAGGAGGAGAAGGGGACAACAGAGGATGAGATGGCTGGATGGCATCACCAACTCAATGGACATGAGTTTGGAGGAACTCCAGGAGTTCGTGATGGACAGGGAGGCTTGGTGTGCTGCAATTCATGGCGTTGCAAAGAGTCAGACACGACTGAATGACTGAACTGACTGAACTGAACTGACTGAGCTTGAAATACATAGCAATATGTCCAGGAAAGGAGAGAACACATGAAATCATCTATTAGGAGAGTGTATGAATGAATAGACAAAGGAATTTAGGAAGATATTTAGGTAGCACTACAGGCTTGGTCAGTAATTTATCTTGGTTGTGTTATCTCTCCTGTCACGGTCCTCTATTCTAGTGCAGGTGTGGACTAAGAGTTGTATTTAACTGAGTATGACAGCTATTATATGATGGTCAGCAGGAGAAGTAACGGAACGGAGAGAATGCAAGAGGATGATTAGAAAGATATACCACATAATATAAATTGGGCAAAGAAAGAAGTGAAAGAGAAATAGGGTTCATGAATGAAAGTACAATAAGATTTGTGGAGATGTAGAGGAGTATTTTGATAAATGTTTTAAAACTTGATTATGAAGGCTGTTTAGTGGGTCATAGTCAGCACTGGTTAACAATAAACACAAATGAAAGGAATTGAATACAGAATACCAGGTAGCATCACAAGTAATGACTGCAGATGTTGTTTCACAAAATATTTGTTTTAATTATATACATGTATATAGTGGATCTAATGGAAAATTCTGAATGAATTTTTGGCCAACCCAATACATATACATATGCTAGGTTTCAATGTATATGTATGTATATATATATATGTGTGTATGTATATATATATATATATATATAAAATCTGGTTCCTTGTCAAAGCTCTTTGTAATCTTATTTAAGGGCTGTGCTTGGTAAAGACCTGGGACATCAGCCTCATTTGTTACTACAAATACAGATTCGTTGCTACAGTTTATAACTCTTCTGTTTTGGAAACAAAAGTAATCAGCCTTTCAACTCTATTAGGCTGCAAATTATGGGATTCGTATTCAATTTAGATAGCAGGCAAGGACAGAGAACAGCTCTCTTAGCGGTGCCCTATTTCTTTCCATCTTGGTTTTTTGACTGGTGAGGTCTAGTTTAAGTTCATATTTCTCTATCAAGACATTATTGCTGAAAATGACAAGAAAATAATCAGTATACAGCAAAAAAAAAAAAAAAAAAAGAAATCTGAATTTCCTGCCATTTTCCCTGACACTGCAGCCTTAATAGGAACAAAATCTGTGGTTTACAGCAGGTGAAAAATAGGCCAAATATTCCCTCACCACATAATAAAGGTAACCAATTCCCCATGACAATATGTATGTCATCCTTCTCAAGGTCCTTATAAATCAGTTCTATCTTGTAGCATCATACTTCCCCTTACCAAATTCTACTACAGGCAGGGTAGTAATCAGCCCAGTGCAGCAGAGAATACAAACAATGGCTGTTTAAACAAATGGGAACTTATCTAATTTTTAATGTAACAGAATAGCTCAGGGCTGTTAAAAAAACTCCTCCTTGCTACCAACATCCCCAAATCTATCTTTCCACTTAGTTATATTTGGTTAAGTATCTGTTTTCTACAGCTTTATGCCTATTCTTCTTGACTCTTCTCTGAACTGCTGGCAGTGGAACTCTGCAAGCTATGTTTCCCAGACTATTCTGGCAGCTGTCTTCTTGTTACGTTTTACCAAAAAGGAGTCACTGATGGGAGATTTTTAAAGTAGGAAGAAGCAAGAACAATGCTTTTTCTGGCTCTGAAAGTGTCCGCAGTTGCTCTAGTAGCTGGTGGTTTTAAGAGTAGTGGAGACCAGATGGCCATGCATTTACTCCAGCAGGCCAACACTTTCTGGTTTTCCAGCTCTGGCAAGGGTAGCACCCTTTGGAAGTTCTAGTCCCTTCATGCTATTGGCTCCATTGCAGACATGATAGTGATTTTCTGATTTGGGGGCAACATCTTTTCTTCCTTCTGCTCCTCTAGTCCTTTTCATACTTTTTAACTCTTTTCCTTTATTCAATTTTCTCTGCTTGAAGTATGTCATTTTATGTTTTCTTTTCCTGAGACAATGAATTACTTGATCTTTGGCAAAGGATTATTAAAAATAAGAAACTGAAAGCTCTTGAACAAAATATTGAAAGAATTACCTGTGGAAAAATAAAATACTGATGGCCCATGACATGGTTAATTTTCATAATTACTTTAAATATAATCTGTTTGAGCTGGAGAAAGAATTTATATTGAAGACAGGGCATGGGAAACCAACTGAGCTCTTGAAGATCCTCTGAAGCAGGTATCTTGCGTGAAGATGTTCATTCTCCTCTAGACCCACCCTACTATTCCTTATTACTTCTAGACCCATAACTAGAGCCATAATACAGGAAGTTCTAGAAGGAATCTTAAAAACTTTAGGATAGAATTGAGTTTGAGCTAAACAATAGAAAAAGTTGTATAATAATAGAAACTTTAAAACTATGTTGAAATGAAACTTTAAAACTATGTTCTCAGTTCTTAGGGTTTATGGAGATCATCTGTTACATGGAATTTGCTTGGAGTCTATCTCATAATGGGTCCAGTGGATCTAACCATCATGTGGTTATTTCCTCAGTTGCTAAATACAAAATTGTGATAAACACACTTAGCAAATGGCAAAATCAACACATTGGTCAGGAACTTCACCTTCTTTTCAGCGTGTAAACCAGAGCCAAGGTTTTGTATGTGGTACTACAGAGATTAGTGCTCTCATCTAAGACTTGAAAGTTACAGGGGTGATGACTCCTGCTATGTTCTCATTCAACTGCCCTGTTTGGCAAGTGGATTCTAGAGAATGGCTATGGAGTATCATAAATCCAACTAGGTGTAACTTCATTTACAGCTGCCATTCCAGATGTGGCATATTTATTGAAGCAAATTAAACAGCCCTTGACAGCTGATATGCATATTGATCATATTGTTTTTCCTCCATATAAACAACAAGGACCAGCAGAAACAATTTCTTTCACCTGGTGGGGAGAGGGCCCTATCAACCCTACTCTTCTCAGTTATAACAGTGGAGAACCTTGATCCTCCTGACATCCCATAGATCATTTATTATATTGACTGGACCTGAGGAGTAGTGCAAGACAAAAATCCTAGAAGCTTAAATAAGATAAATGTGTCCAGACGGTGGGATATAACACCATGAAAATTCAGGGGTCTGTTTATTTAGAAACTTTTCTAAGATTTTAGATGTCTGAGACTTGTTGGAATATTCCTTCCAAAGTGAGTTTCCTACCATTAAGAAAGAAGTACAATCATCTCTGAATTTTAAAAGCAGTATATACCAATGTGAGTGTGCTCTTCTCAGTCATTAACTTAGCAACTGACATTTGAGTGAGTCCTGAAGCAAAGCAAGATCTGCAGAAGGCCAGGCTGCAGTGCAAGCTACTCTATCACTGAGGCCTTATACCAGCTGGTATAAGGATGCTGAAGTATGTGGCAATCAGGGATGTTGCTGGCTCCTGCTTGCTACTAGGCCAAGTAAAGATTTAGATACTGATTATGATGTACCATATGGTCACACAATCCAAGTTACCCAACATGAACCAAATGATATCTAATCCACCAAACCATAATGAAGTCTGAGGATATCAACACTGTTATTAAGTGGAGGTGGTATGTAATAGACCAATGACTTGAGTATGGTACTTTTTAATTCCATAACCAAGATGTGACAAATTCAGGAGACAAAGAGTGAAAGTGGAAAAGGTTCCTTCCATTACTACTTTTAATAACCTACTCCACAAAATGTGGCTTCGTGTCCCTAAAAATTTCAACACTTCTTATTCAGAGATGTTAGTTCCTAAGAGAGTGTATGCTAGTTTGTATTAAGTGCTTTAAAGGCTCTCAATTGGTCCCTACATCAGTGTAGTGAGTAAGAAGTCCCCTTCTTACTATCGTTGGTTTTGTAATCAGCCAGAGGTCACCCAGGTGGTAGTAGGTTCTGGAATATGAACTTAGATTCTTCTATTTCCAAAGCCTGTGCTCTTTCCCACTGCATAATTTTAGCCTCGAAGATAACTGCAAAATGCTGCCCCTTATTCTTAGCATTGGAGAAGGCAATGGCAATCCACTCCAGTACTCTTGCCTGGAAAATCCCATGGACAGTGTAGCCTGGTGGGCTGCTGTCTGTGGGGTCGCACAGAGTTGGACACGACTGAAGCGACTTAGTAGTAGTAGTAGTAGTAGTATTCTTAGCATGATGGAAACCATGTCTTGTTGGTAATAAGCTCATTTGTTTTGGTTACTATTACTGTGGAATAGCCATCCTAAAATAATGACAGATTTTAGTTTGTTCATGCATCAGTAATTTAGGTAGGGCAAAAATCCCATGGACGGAGGAGCCTGGTGGGCTGCCATCTATGGGGTCGCACAGAGTCAGACACGACTGAAGCGACTTAGCAGCAGCAGCAGCAACAGCAGTGGGACTAGGTCCACTCCACTAATGGCAGTTTGAAGCTGGAGGGTTAGAATCATCTGAAGGCTTGTTCACTCACATGTCTGGTAGGTATGCTATCACCTTGGACCTTCACTGGGGCCAAAGTCATAACACCTGTGCAAGACATCACTATGGTCCTGGGTTACCTTACAATGTGATGACTTGTTCCCAAAGATGAACGTAGTAAAGAAGAGAGAGGCAGATGGAAGATGTATGGCCTTTGATGACTCAGTCTCAGGAGACATACAGGATTATAGTCACCTCTCTGTATCCTTGAGTTTTGTGTGTATGTATTCAACCAATCATGGATTATATTTGTGACAAAAATTCCAGAAATTTTCAAAAAGTAAAACTTGAATTTACCTCATACTGTCAATTATTTACATATCATTTATATCATATTAAATATTGTAAGTAATCTAGAGGTGCTTTAAAGTATACAGGAGTATGTATGTAGGTTATATGCAAATACTGTGCTGTTTTTATATTAAGGGGCTTGTGCATCCACAGAGTTTGGTATCCAGGGGGTCCTGGAACCAATCCCCTGAAGATACCAAGGGATGACTGTGCTGCTACATTCTATTTATCTCACAAAATCTGGCCCAATTTCAAGAGGAAAGGAAACTGGGTGGGAAACCTCTGGGTGGGAGAGTAACAAGTTTCTAAAGCATGTGAGGCCAGAAATATTGCCATGGTCAGTTTTGAAAAATGGAATATGCCACATCATTGCTAAGGCTAATTGAGAAGAACTAAAGTGCATAGAGTCAGACTATGGTGGTCTTAAGCCCATGGATGGGATCCAAGGTCAATTCAGCTGTAGGAAGCTGAGAAGATGTGCGGGGAGCGAGCTCCGCCCCTGGCAAAGGTCATGAGGAAGGAGGCTTGGCATACGCAAAGGCGGGATCAAGCCTCAGGAGTCTCCCTGGAAATTCTCGAGCAATCTACCCCCAAAACCAGAGTCTGCCTACTTTCTGCTTTGTGCTTTCACCTACACCTCTGACTTTACGGGGGGCTGTCCCCCACTACCTCTCTGAAAAAAGTTAGCTTACAGCTCCAGTTAATAATTCCTGGGTGTGACAGTGTTCAACCTACAAACTCCTTTGGAAATCCTCTAGCCTGCCTGAATAGGTTTTTCCGGCCACATGTGATTGTTCAGAGCCTCCCAACTGTGAGAGGCAGGAGATGTTCTAAACTGTCTAAACACAGATTCTTTTGAGTAGCTAAAAGATTGATTAGAAATTGTATTGGTGAAGGGATTTTCACTTGTTGGGCCAATGTTTGCTGCTAAGTTTCCATATCCCTTACCTGCTGTGTCCCTGGCAGTGTATTGATTAATATAATTGGTGTAAGTAGTAGCTTTAATGTTTGTAACCTGGGACCCTTGAGTTAATTCTTTTTCTTGTTATAGCCCACCACACCTTTGCTCTGTAGGAATGCAACTTTATCTAATGCTTTTGGAGGGTGGCTCCTGACCAATCACTTTTAGAGAAAAATAAGTTTTCTGAAGAAAAGGTCTTAAAATGTTAACAGGCCTCCGGGCCAGAAGATGATGCAAATCACCTAAGCTTTTGCATATGATAAGTTTGCAGGAAGAAAGCCTGGTTTGCTGCAAGACTCTACCCCTTCCCCCATTATCCTCTATGCATAACTTAAGGTATAAAAACTACTTTGGAAAATAAAGTGCGGGCCTTGTTCACCGAAACTTGGTCTCACCATGTCGTTCTTTCTCTTACCTTCTGGCTGAATTATTCAGCCTCTTTTCTACACTGAATTTCCTCACTGAGCTATCCTTATTTCAACCGCTTTTCTCCACTAAATTTCCTCACTGAGCTATCCTCATTCTATTACTCTTTATATCCTTAATTAACATTTAATTAAGCAATTGTTTCCTGATCTTCGCCTACGCCGTCTCTCCTTCGAATACCCTGGATCAACCGGGGCTGGTCCCCGGCAAAGATGAGTCAATTGCTCATAACTTGGAGAGGAGCTTAGACTTTTATATTTTTAACTAAAAGAACTCACTTCCAAGCTCACCACCCACTCTCCCTACCACCATAAAAAAAGAGCCCACCCTAATCAATTTCTTGTGTCTATTGAGCATTCTGCCCAATGTCTCCAAGTATAGCAATGGATCTTTACTGCCTTCTTTGAGTGGGACAATATCAAGTGTCATGAAAATAATTTTTATGAGCAAATAGCAGCATCTTGTTCCCACTCATAATTTTATAAATGAAGTGGTTATTAATTACCAACTCATTTTATACAGGCAGAAAAATTAAGAAAATATATGAAGTCATGTTACATACAGGTAAAAGAAAGTCTTACTTTGTGTCCTTATTTCCTCCCAGAAATTGAAGAAGAGATGTAACAGATTGATATATGACACGCTGCAAGAACCCTGACACACTAAATGAGGAATAGGGATGGGGCCGCTGTACAAACTGGTGAATGACACTCAGAAATTACCTGAATAATTCCTTGACTTTGTGATGCCAAGTTTCCCTGGCCCTCACTAGCTCATTGACTCTTGGCAGCCTGCCCCTTACAACTCCTTGAACCCTGTTCCATCACCACCCTGAGTGTCATGGGTGAGCCCAGGAATGCGGGTGGGAGAGGAGGATGGCTGTTGTGTTTATAGATAGTTCTCTCATAGTCTACCTCCTTTCTATGAAAATACTCGTTTATACACCAACATCATTATCTACCTATCTTTCCCAAACAGCAAGACCCCTCACAGGCCCTGTGCTGTGTGACATGTGAAGCACAGGAGGATAAATCTCTGCTAACCACCCCATCACATGCAGCCACTCTACCTCTCACCAGAACTCCAGTAAACAAATTCCTTTGGTTTCCCCCTCCATCATCCTGGCACATATCAAGAGACTGGACTAGAAATTGAAGGCAGAGATAAGTGCCTCTATACTCTTTGTCCCTTGGCCACCCCACAGACATCACTCATGTTTTCTGCTATGCTCATCTAAGTGGGATTCCCAATATGGGCTCAGTATTGGACATCTATTATAAATACTCCATTTTGCAACTCTTTTAAGTCTTTGCAGTGTTCTCTAAAGGTCATGCAGGGTCATGAGTGGTGATGAGATTTGGTGAGTTAGGCAGGACTCATGGCCTGGAAGAAGACTCTTAATTGTGGACTCAAAGATTACTCTATGGGGAAAAAAAGGTTGGAAACAAGGACAAGGCAGAGATGGGACTTCTGGAGAATGAAACTAAAGCCTGATAAAATTAGTAGGAACCAGTCACTGAATAATAACTTCCATTTCCCATCAGACCCATTGACTTTCATCATTGAAGAGCTAGATAGGGATAGAAGTAGGATTATTAAGTATGAAAGTTAAACATAAATTTTATTGTATCTCTTCTTGATTTAAATCTTTTGGTAGTTCCCCATTGTCTTCTGAATAAAAGCATAAATTCCTAAACATGGCATATAAGGACCTCCCTAATCAATTTCTTTTTTTTTTTTTTTTTCAATTTCTTACCTAACTTTTTAGCTTCATCTCCTGAACTAGTCATCTAGGGCTGCCATAATAAAGTACCATAGTTTGGGTTGACTAAATAAAATAAATTTATTTTCTAATGATTCTGGAAGCCAGAAAGCCAAGGTCAAGGCCAAGTCATGATTGGTTCTTCTTGAGGCCTTTCTGCTTGGTTTATAGATGGCCCTTTTCTCCTTGTGCCCCGACATGGTTTTTTCTCACTGTGTATCTGTACTAATTTCCTTTTATGATAGGGACAGTAGCCACATTGAATTAGGGCTCAGCATAATGACCTCATTTAACCTTAATTACCTTTTGAATTCTTTGCGCACATATTGTTATGGTGTTGGAAAGCTTAATAAGTCTACTGAATGCTAAATTGCTTCAGTCATGTCCAAATCTTTGCAACCCTATGGACTGTAGCTTGCCAGGTTCCTCTGTCCATGGGATTTCACAGGCAAGAATTCTGGAGTGGGTTGGCATTCTTCTCCAGGAGATCTTCCCAAGCCAGGGATCCAACCCAGGTCTCTTTGTGTCTCCTGCATTGGCAGGTGGGTTCTTTGCCATTAGCGCCACCTGTAAAGTCTCAATAAATCTACTAAGCTCAGCTTTTTTGAAAACTTCCACTGCACCTGTCTTCCTCAGGTTATGTTCTCAAAGAACCTTCTGTAAAGTTCTATCATGTTGTCTATCACTTGAAATTGTAGTAAGCTATTACCTTTCCTCCTAGCCCATAGAGGTAACAAAGGTGTGTTTAAGGTCTTCCTGCATATAGTAGATATCTCACACCTTTTTAAAGGGTGAATGAAAGTCTGTTACTACTTTCTGTACAATAGCTGGGAGACAATGATTAAATTAAGGAGAGGGTCCATTAGCATTATTCTAATCTCCATTTTTTTTCTTTGTCCAGGGCCAGGATAAGTGCTACAAGGAATAGAGGTAAAATGTTGCCATTAAATGCAGAGTCTGGTGACTGAGGGTATGGTAGGGTTCAAGCCTCATGGAGGCAGGAGCAGCATGAGCTCAGAGTAGGCAAGTCTGGGTCCTCATGGTGGATCTACTCCCCAGCTCTGCTTACTTTGTGCCTGCAGGTAAATTTCTTGACTTCGCTAAACTTAGTTTCCTCATAATATAAGTAGTATTAATATTGCCTATTTTGAGTTCGTGTTGTGAGAATTCAATGAGATACTTTACACAAATATGTAAAGTAATCATTATTTAGCCTTTGAAAATGTTTTGATGAAATAAGCTCTAATGACATAAAAACTTTCTAATATTTAATGTGAAGACAATAAAATTGTTAAATATATTATAGGAACTCAATTATATATCAGACATTAAACATGTGTATACACAAATACAGACATTTAGGAAAAAAAGAGCGAATATTCCCTTATGTTTGTTGATTCTTACAAGGAGTAGACATCATGATGGAATTAGGAATGTAAGTACTCTGTTTGTTGGGTGAGTGAAAGACAAAAGGAGGAGGAAGCAGTATGGGGCAGAAATAGCCTTTAGACCTCTATGCAGATCTGATATGTGTGACGTGGGAGAGTGGAGAAAGTCCTCATCACAAAGCAGATTTGACTGTCTCTGCCAACCCAAGAGGGAGCTCCAGAGCAAAGATTGACCTTTAGAGAGGTTCCATGTTGGGCAGAGAGGAGATACCCAGCGTCCGAGGTCAAGGGCAGCGGCCTGGAGGAGCTACCCCACGCCCCCACGCCCAGGGCCAGGGGTGGAGCCGGAAGGAGCAACCGCACGCCTTAGGCCAGGGGCGGTGGCCAGGAGGACCAACCCCACACCGTGGCTGCGTGGGCATAGGAGGGCCTAGAGGAGCTATCACACATTGAAGGTCAGGAAGGGCGGTGGTGAGGAGATACCCCTCTTTCAAGGTAAGGATCATTGGCTGGGCTTTGCTGGAGCAGCCGTGAAGAGATACCCCATGCCCAGGGTAAGAGAAACCCAAGTAAGACGGTAAGTGTTGCAAGAGGGCATCAGAGGGCAGACACTGAAACCATACTCACAGAAAACTAGTCAATCTAATCACACTAGGACCACAGTCTTGTCTAATTCAATGAAACTAAGCCATGTCCGTGGGGCAACCCAAGATGGGCGGGTCATGGTGGAGAGATCTGACAGAATATGGTCCACTGGAGAAGGGAATGGCAAACCACTTCAGTATTCTTGCCTTGAGAACCCCATGAATAGTATGAAAAGGCAAATGATAGGATACTGAAAGAGAAATTCCCCAGGTCAGTAGGTGCCCAATATGCTACTGGAGATCAGTGGAGAAATAACTCCAGAAAGAATGAAGGGATGGAGCCAAAGCAAAAAGAATACCCAGCTGTGGATATGGCTGGTGATAGAAGCAAGGTCCGATGCTGTAAAGAGCAATACTGCATAGGAACCTGGAATGCCAGGTCCATGAATCAAGGCAAATTGGAAGTGGTCAAACAAGAGATGGCAAGAGTGAATGTCAACATTCTAGGAATCAGCGAACTGAAATGGACTGAAATGGGTGAATTTAACTGAGATGACCATTATATCTACTACTGTGGGCAGGAATCCCTCAGAAGAAATGGAGTAGCCATCATGGTCAACAAAAGAGTCCAAAATGCAGTACTTGGATGCAATCTCAAAAACGACAGAATGATCTCTATTTGTTTCCAAGGCAAAGCATCACTACGAACAAAGCTAGTGGAGGTGATAGAATTCCAGTTGAGCTATTCCAAATCCTGAAAGATGATGCTGTTAAAGTGCTGCACTCAATATGCCAGCAAATTTGGAAAGTTCAGCAGTGGCCACAGGACTGGAAAAGGTCAGTTTTCATTCCAATCCCAAAGAAAGGCAATGCCAAAGAATGCTCAAACTACCGCACAATTGCACTCATCTCACATGCTAGTAAAGTAATGCTCAAAATTCTCCAAGCCAGGCTTCAGCAATAGGTGAACCATGAACTTCCAGATATTCAAGCTGGTTTTAGAAAAGGCAGAGGAACCAGAGATCAAATTGCCAACATTCGCTGGATCATGGAAAAAGCAAGAGAGTTCCAGAAAAACATCTATTTCTGCTCTATTGACTATGCCAAAGCCTTTGACTATGTGGATCACAATCAACTGTGGAAAATTCTGAAAGAGATGGGAATACCAGACCACCTGATCTGCCCTTGAGAAATTTGTATGCAGGTTAGGAAGCAACAGTTAGAACTGGACATGGAACAACAGACTGGTTCCAAATAGGAAAAGGAGTACGTCAAGGCTGTATATTGTCACCCTGTTTATTTAACTTCTATGCAGAGTACATCATGAGAAACGCTGAACTGGAAGAAACATGAGCTGGAATCAAGATTGCTGGGAGAAATATCAATAAGCTCAGATATGCAGATGACACCACCCTTATGGCAGAAAGTGAAGAGGAACTCAAAAACCTCTTGATGAAAGTGAAGGTGGAGAGTGAAAAAGTTGGCTTAAAGCTCAACATTCAGAAAACGAAGATCATGGCATCTGGTCCCATCACTTCATGGGAAATAGATGGAGAAACAGTGGAAAACAGTGTCAGACTTTATTTTTCTGGGCTCCAAAATGACTGCAGATGGTGACTGCAGCCATGAAATTAAAAGATGCTTACTCCTTGGAAGGAAAGTTATGACCAACCTAGATAGCATTATTCAAAAGCAGAGACATTACTTTGACAACAAAGGTCCGTCTAGTCAAGGCTATGGTTTTTCCTGTGGTCATGTACGGATGTGAGAGTTGGACTGTGAAGAAGGCTGAGTGCCGAAAAATTGATGCTTTTGAAGTGTGGTGTTGGAGAAGACTCTTGAGAGTCCCTTGACTGCAAGGAGATCCAACCAGTCCATTCTGAAGGAGATCAGCCCTGGGATTGGAGAAGGCAATGGCACCCCACTCCAGTACTCTTGCCTGGAAAATCCCATGGATGGAGGAGCCTGGTAGGCTGCAGGCCATGGGGTCACTAAGATTCGGATACGACTGAGCGACTTCACTTTCACTTTTCACTTTCATGCATTGGAGAAGGAAATGGCAACCCACTCCAGTGTTCTTGCCTGGAGAATCCCAGGGACGGGGGAGCCTGGTAGGCTACCGTCTATGGGGTCACACAGAGTCAGACATGACTGAAGTGACTTAGCATAGTGTAGCGTAGCCCTGGGATTTCTTTGGAAGGAATGATGCTAAAGCTGAAACTCCAGTACTTTGGCCACCTCATGCGAAGGGTTGACTCATTGGAAAAGACTCTGATGCTGGGAGGGATTGGGGGCAAGAGGAGAAGGGGACGACAGAGGATGAGATGGCTGGATGGCATCACTGACTCAATGGACGTGAGTCTGAGTGAACTCCGGGATTTGGTGATGGACAGGGAGGCCTGGTGTGCTGCAATTCATGGGTCGCAATGAGTCGGACACGACTGAGACTGATCTGGTCTGATCTG
The DNA here is from genome assembly GCF_002263795.3 of Bos taurus. Lineage (NCBI taxonomy): Eukaryota > Metazoa > Chordata > Mammalia > Artiodactyla > Bovidae > Bos > Bos taurus. Next base: position 74,844,966 of record NC_037337.1, on the reverse strand, counting down.
AACCTATGTCAGGCAGTATTAGCGAAGGAATTAGTACCTCCACCATGCTCTGCTATTGGCTGCGAGAATGGCCTGAGCTGCAAAACTGAGGAGGATCCCCATGTGTTAGGGGCTGGAGGCTGGCTGCTAACTGCATTCCTTGCAGCTGCACTGAGAGGTCTTTCTTGAAGGGAGATTCAAGTGACCTTCATAACTGCTACACCAATTATTCTTATTTGTTTTTCAAGTATATAGTACAGTTTATTACTATAGTCATTATGCTGTACATTAGATCCCAAGTGGTTCTTGGTTTATAACTAGAAGTTTGCAGTCTTTGACCAACATATCTCCTTTCCCCCCAAACCCCCAGCCTCTGATAAGCACCATTCTCTATTTCTATGAATTGGCCTATTTTAGATTCCACATATAAGTGTTACCATACAGTATTTGTCTTTCTCTGTCTTGTTTTATTTAGCAAAATGTCCTCGAGGTCTGCTTGTGTTTATTGCAAATGGCAGGATGTCCTTCTTTCTCATGGCTGAATAATATTCCATTGCATATATGCAGCTACTCCTGGGTAACTGTGGGGGATTGTTTCCAGGACCTGCTGCAAATACCAAAATCCACAGATGCTAAAGTCCTATAGCCAGCCTTCCATATCCCTGGTTCTGTCTCCGTGGATTCAACCAAACTTTGACCATATTTGTTGAAAAAAATCTGAATATAAATGGATCCGCATGGTTAAAACTCATGTCATTCAGGACCAACTGTATTTACCACATATTATATACCACATCAGGTGTATTATACTACAGATGAATCTTTATCCATTCACATGTATTAATTTTTAAGGAAAGAAAGGATTATTTCCATTTCCTTCCTCATCTGTATTTTCAAAATCCCTTATACTTTTTCATTCATCCTTTAATCAGAAATATATTTTAAATTAAGCCCAGATGGGGGAAAAATAACTTTTGAACTTCTGTTCTAAGTACTAAGATAACCTGTAGTGCTAGAAAAGCAGTAGTTTTAATAATGTTGTATGTAAAGATAGTATTTTATTAATTGTGTCTTATATACCAGTCAGTATATTAAGTGCTTAATCTGTATTTTCCTATTTAGTCCTTGCAATTGTATTATTTTTCCCACTTCATCTGTCCATAGCTGGATGGACTATGATATATATATATATCTATATAGATATATATATGGAGAGAGAGAGTCAGGTTATACAGTATAACCTGACTTGGGTTAGGTTAGAGAAGAACTGTATTGGATCCACTATGCCGCATGTGCTCACTTGCTCAGTCATATACAACTCTTTGAGCCCCATGGACAGTAGCCCGCCAGGCTCCTCTGTCCATGGAATTTTGCAGGCAAGAATACTGGAGTAGGGTGCCATTTCCTACTCCAGGTTACCTTCTTGACCCAGGGATCAAACCCACACTTGATCCTGTGTCTCCTGCATTGGCAAGCAGATCCTTTACTACTAGCATCACATGGGAAGCCATGTTGGATGGACATATGGGGCAGCTACAGAGTCTGCAGGAGGGCTGGTGGATGAGGTAGGGACCTGGTTCCCCAGGGATGGAAGAAGGTAGCCTGCTCAGGTGTTGTCTAAGGCTCCTGGATTCTCCAGGCTGCTCCTGCTGTGCATTTGGCACCATCCATTTCTCATCTCTCCTTTTATGTATGCCCTCCTCCCTCCAGAGGCAAAGCCTCAGCAGGAAGAATTGTTGGCCACATGCTGCAGTCTTAACCAGCAGGATGGGAGGTTGGGGTTGAGAGGGTGTCTGACTTCTTTGGCCTCCATAGTGGGAAGTGGTGGATAAAATCTACCATACAAGTGGCAGATTCCTCAGAAGGAAGAAAAGAACCTTTGTGTGATGCCAGCTGGAAAAAAAGGAAAGGAGGGAGGGAGAGAGAAAGAGAAAGAACGTAAGATGAAAGAATAGAGAGAAAAAAGAAGTGGAGGAAAAAAATAGAAAAACTTCCCCTGTTCCTATATTATAGGTGAGGTTACAGAAGTTAAATATAATAATCCTACAGAAGATAAGTAAAAGAGCCAAGATTCAACACCAGGCAGCCCAATTTCAAATTTTGTGCTTTTAATCACGCTCCTGTTCTTGCACCCCAGACTCTGACAAGCCAGAAACAAGAAGAGAATGCACAAAATACTGATTTCTGCTTTCTCAAGGTCACCTTACCTCCCAGACACTGGAGCATTACAGACTGAGTTCATAACTGCATACTAGTTCCATCTGAGCACTATCTCTGCTCCTTCCAGAAAGTTTGTACTCACTGAGAAAACAAAGCCTCCTATACACTTGATGCAAGCCAGAAAGAAAAAAAAAAAAAAAGAAATAGGCTGATCCCAACTGCAGACTGGGCTATTTTAAAGTAAAGCGAACATGCTGAGAAGCAACTTATCTTAGGTCTAGCTCACCGCCCTTCTTTCTGTCCCCTGTTTTCTGGAGCAAAAGCCAGCTGGGACTGTTGTTTTAATATCTCAACTATGGTTCTTGTGTGAGCTACAAAAAAAAAAAGAAAAGAAAAGGCTTTTTTTTCCTTTAAAGAATAAGACTTACTTTGGGATTTTATTTTTCACATTGATACAGTAATCTAGGTTCCTGAAGTGTTTAAACTAAATGCTCAATTTTCTGAAATGAGATCTGCCACTTGGGCAGTGACTTGTAAGTTTTACAAAAATATTCTTTGTCTCTTTCACTTATTCAGTGTATTGCTTCCTATAGATTTTTCATTAAGGATTCCTATTTGTCACTTTCTATCTCTCAGTTTCCTGGACATTTATGTCATTAAGAGACTGATGCTGGTCATTTGAATTCCTCACTCATTTCTAAAAGACACTTTTATTATATCTATTCCACATAGATCACACTTTGCTCACCACCATGAGGTTCCAGAAATAACAGAATTGTTCCTGCGGTACTCAAACCTTTAGATGGCAACTAAAATGGGGATCCAAACAATCATCCAGAAATTGGGGTGATGAATGCCTTGGAGGGATGAACATTATGACATGGTAGAAAGTGTTCCTGCTTTGAGTTCAGGAGTGTTGGGTCTCCTGCCCATAATGTACTGGGTTGGCCAAAAAGTTCATCAGGTTTTTCAGTAACCAGCTGAGCCTCAAGGGAAACCCAAGAATGCTGGAGTGGGTAGCCTATCCCTTCTCCAGCAGATCTTCCCAACCCAGGGTCTCTTGCATTGCGGGCAGATTCTTTACCAACTGAGCTATCAGGGAAGCCCTTTTCAATAATATCTTATGGAAAAACTTGAACAAACATTTTGGCCAATTCAATATAAACTATGTGACCTTAGGCAAGTAATGTATTCTTTCTGAGCCTTGATTTCCTTGTAAGTGCGAATACTAAATTGTGCTTCTCTGGATGGCTGTAAAGTTCACGCTGGATAATGTGCATGAATGAGCTTGGAACTGGCCAATGAAATATAAATGATGATATTTTTGTTGCTGTGGACAGTCTGGAAATGGTCTTGGAAGTTGGAAGAGTAAATTTCAAGGCTTGCTGCCTCTCAAAAAATACCAAATTTTCTTTTGACAGACCTGAAACAGGCCTCCCCAAGGCAGAGGCCTAACGTTCAAGGGCAGGGGGCCTTCTTTGCTGTCAGACAGCAGGGTGCTCCCCAGCTGGTTCCTGGACAACACACCAATGCACCTTGACCAAAGCAGAACAATAGTGTGCTCTGCCCACACTATGGCTGAGTAATTGTTAGCTCACGTCATTTCTGGGAGCACTGCCGTGCCAAGTGAAAGCTGAGGAGGAGATGGCTGCTTAACAATTTATGTTCTCGAGACTCCCCAGGTGGCCCAGTGGTTAAGACTTTGCCTTCCAATTCAGGGGCTATAAGTTCAATCCCTGGTTGGGGAGCCAAGATCCATATCCATCTTGCCAAAAAAAACAAAACATAAAATAGAAAAAATATTGTAACAAATTCAATAAAGACTTTAAAACCTGTCCACATCAAAATAACCTTCAAAAAAATTTGTGTTCTTACTTTCTGCTCTTTACTTCATATCCTTTATCACAAATTAGAATCATGCTTATTTTGTGAAAAAAATGTTTAGTGTTGATCTCTATTTGTACATTATAAGTTCACTGAAAACATGAAAGAGGTCTATTTTTATTAACAGCTCTTTTGTTCTCAGCACCACAGCAAGTATCTGTCATAAAGTAGTGACTTAAGAATTTAGTGAATAAGTTTATGAATAATAGAGTATTCTTGGGAATTTAGTAATCATATGTGGTATCACAGTGACTGTTATCTTGTGTAGGAATATTTTAGCATCCTGTAAGAGTGGAATCACAGGAGAGGGAATTAAGGATTGATATGCATACACAGTTCCATAGAAATGTTGTATTTTTTCCATTTCATATTTAGTCAGTTATTTGAGTAGCTAATATTGACTGAGATAGTGTATAAAAATATATTTTGTTTTTCCTTTTTAATTTCTAAAGAATAATACAGCAATGAAGCATTCAAGCTTTGCTTCTTTCTTCAGAGGTCCTTTGGGAACACTGTACCATGAGAGCCCAGAATCTCAGGGACACCATTGCATAAATAGGTGAATGACATTCATCTCTGTAGTGAAGAAAGGCACCAGCAGAGAAACAGCTGGGAGCCATTTTTGAGGCATGCATAAACATTTCCCAACTCACTTCCCTTTTTCCATATTCAGACAATTCATGCAGCTAATGACAAACATAAATTTTGGAGAGCTGTTTTCTGCAAGACATTTCCAGAGACTATCTATAATTTACCTCATCAGGCAAGAAGTATGAATTTTCTTTTATTTTTAGTTGTTAAGAACAAAAAAATGCTTTCTTAAATTCACTCTGGCATTGATTGGGAAGAAAAATGAATTTTAGCAGCTCTGAGATCCATTCTCCCCCAACCATCCCTATTAAAAACCAATCAGAAATTCAGAATTATGGTTGTTACAGGAATTGGATTAATCATATGATCATGGCACAATGCTTTGCAGGCCTCAGGCAAGCCTAGTAACTAATGGTTTACAGCTGTCATGGCACTCCAGTGGCGGCTAATAAGAAAAGCTCTAGGATGTCTATTAAAGCAACTGGAGTGCAAAGTAAGAAAACCAAGTTGAGTATTCTGTCAGAGCGAAGGATCTGATTTAGTAGAAAAGCTGGAGTTTCCATGCCACTCAACCAAGAAGGCATTACATAAATAATGCCCAAACATAGCTTGGGCTTCTGTGAAAATGCAAATGGATGTGAGGAGAAGGGAGGGCAACATGTCAGGAAGGATTCTCCGACTCAATGGACATGAGTTTGAGAAAACTCCAGGAGATAGTGAAGGACAAGGGAAGCCTGGTATGCTGCAGTTCATGGGGTTGCAAAGAGTTGGATGTGACTTAGTGACTGAACAACAATACAGATAATAGCTCTGCCCATTTGGAGATAAGCATGCTTATTTTTTAAATGCTATGAGGATTTTTCATGCCTTTGAAATAATTTTCCATATATGGATAAAGCTGAAGCTATGCATTCACATGCTTATCAAGCACAAGGAGTGTGCCTGCTACTATGTTAGCCATTGAAGACCAAAATTTGGTCTTTGGTCTTAGAAACTCAGAGGATAATGAAAGAGAATGTAAACAAATACTACAGCATTTGAAAGACTAAACCAAGTGCTTCATAGAGGGAAGAGGCATGTCTTCATCTTTACATATTTTTAGCTTTTAGTCCACTGCCTGGCACGTATATTCAGTGCTTCATAAACACTGAAATTGCTGAGAACTGAGATATGATTATAGAGCTTTATAATATAGGAGTTCAACTTTCCAGAGGAAGTGAATTTTGACAGATTTGTTAATAACACAGGCTAGGCAGGCAAAGAAAGAGACCATGAACATTCTAGGCAGTGGGAAAAATGTGTCCGAGAGAGTGGAGTGATTGAGAGTGTGCTAATTTCCTAGAATTGCAAAACAGTATTTTTAATGTCTGCAGGACAAGATGAGTGGTGAGGAATGATCAGATGTGGGGCTGGACAGGGTACAGGGATCAGACCTTGGAGAATGTCAGGCTAATGAGCTTGAATTTTAATCTTGAGGTGATGAAAAACCATCGAAGCATTTTAAGCAGGAAACTGACATGCCTGGATTTACAGTATTAAAAGACCACAATGATCACTTTATACTAAAAGGTTCTCTGATGGCTCAGATGACAAAGAATCCACCTGCATTGTGGGAGATCAGGGTTCAATCCCTGGGTCAGGAAGATCCCCTGCAGAAGGAAAAGTTACCCACTCCAATATTCTTCCCTATAGAATTCCATAGACAGAGGAACCCAGTGGGCTATAGTCAATGGGATTGCAAAGAGGCAGACGTGATTGAATAACTAACATTTTCATCATAGCTTTGGACTTCCCCAGTGGCTCAGTGATAAAGAATCTGCCTGCAATACAGAAGCTGCAGGAGATACAGGTTCAACCCCTGGTGTCTGGAAGATCCCTTGGAGGAGGAAATAGCAGCCCATTCCAGAATTCTTGGGTTTCCCAGGTGGCGCTAGTGGTAAAGTAACCACATGTCAATGCAGGAGAAATAAGAGACATGGGCTCCATCTTTGGGTAGGGAAGATCCCCTGGAGGAGGGCATGGCAACCCACTCCAGCATTCTTGCCTGGAGAATCTCATGGACAGAGGAGTCTGGAGGGCTACAATCCATAGAATCGCAAAGAGTTGGACAAGACAAGTGACTTAGCATGCATGCACATGTCATAGCTTTATGAAGGATCATTTAGAGGGGCAATAAAATTTCAGGCAGAGTGTGATTGAGAGGCTTTGGAATATTTCAACAAAAATTGATGGGGACTTGATAATGACAGTGGCTGTGAAGATGGAGATATGTTGACTAAATTGAAAGATATATAGGAGGTAGAGCTGGCACACTTGGTGATTATATGCAAAATGAGAAAGGAAAATGTGTCAGGAAAGGTGCTCAGGGTTAAGACATGAGCACCTAGGAGAGGGATAACACCTTTTATTGACCAAGGTGCTGAGCACTGAAAGGGAGAGATTTGGCTGAGATAGATAATAGTGCTTCTCTTTCTATATGATGAACTTAAGGGTCTGGGGAAATTCAAATGGAGATACCAAGTAGGTTGTTGAATATTTGGGTATATAGATTATATATCAAAACAGAGTTCTGGATTGATGACGCAACTTTGAGAGTCACTGACTTGTGTGACTTGCAACTGAAGCATAGGTACTAGATGAGATGATATAGAAGAGAAGATGGAATGAGAGGAGAGTCTTCAGAGGAAAAAGTAAAGTTCCTTTAAGTAGCTTGTCTCAAATAAGAGGCTGAATAAGTAGGAAAAGAAATAAGAAAATGGTGAGCATCTAGTATATATCCACTAAAGAAGTAGCACTCAAAAAACAGTAAAGGATCAGTCACCATTTTGTCTCAATAAATATTGCTTAAATTCACATTTATTGTCTCCAACATTCAGCATTCCCACATCATAAGCATACCAGAAATGTACATTATAAAATTCAATGCAAGTGGCACAAAATGTACCTGTTCAATGATAATATCATAACAGAAGAGCCCCAGAGAGAAATATCTCTCATTTGGGAATCAGAAATTGTAATTCTCTCCTGCCTTTTCTGTTAAAATTCCTGCTGCGTGTTTTGGGTTATGTGCTGTGGTGGTGATGGGGGTAGAGTGGATGGAGTCTAAGAAGAGGTACAGTTAAAAAGTAGAAAGATTTAAGTTTTGTATGTCTTTGAAAAAGTGTACTCTTTGCAAAGGATATATTGGTTTGTTTTAGCTATGTCTGAAGTGGTGGTGGGCACCACATGAGCAAAATTTCTGACATCACTTCAGACACTGGGGTTTTATAGCCTTTCTTTAAATCTGCTTTTTGAGGGTCTGTTTTTATAATGCTCTTTCTATAATTAACTTTTGTTATTTTGATGATGTAAAAATCTGCTTTAATAGCCAGTGGGCATTTGCTGTATAATTCAGGGAGCTTAAACTGGGACTCTGTGACAACCTAGAGGGATGGAATGGAGTGAGAGGTGGGAGGGAAGTTCAAGAAGGAGGGGACATATGTATACCTATGGCTGATTCATGTTGATGCAGGGCAGAAACCAACACAATATTGTAAAGCAACTATCCTTCAATTAAAAATAAATACATTTAAAAAAATCCACTTTACTTGTCAGCTTTGGTGCTTCATTTGGTGCCTATACATCCAATTTCAATGGCATTGGCTATCATCTTTAAAATAGCAATCACCAAAATGGATTCAGAGTACCCACCTATTGACTGTGTGCAACTGAAGAGCCTAAAGCAACTAAGGTCAGATCTAGTGTTGGTTAAAAAATTAATTATTCTTCCCTGATTCTATTAAGAAGTAAAATGCTTATTTATCCTTATTTCTGGATGTAAATTTTTAAAATGTTATTATTAGGTATAATTGCTTTACAGTGTTGTGTTAGTTTCTCCTGTACAGCAAAGTGAATCAACTATGTGTATAAATATATTCCCTGCCTCTTGATCCTCCCTCCCACAACCCCACCCACCTAGGACATCATAGAGCACAGAGCTGAGCTCCCTGTGCTATACAGCAGCTTCCCATTAGCTATCTACAAACAATTAAAAAAATTTTTTTGTGTTATATTTATTGGTTTATAGCTGATTAACAATGTCATGACAGTTTCAGGTGCACAGCAGAAAGACTCAGCCATACATATACATGTTAGATATAAACATTTTAATGTATACTTTACCTACAATAATATCAACATAATCTAGATATGCATTAAAATGGAATAGTGAAGGCTTGGAAATAAAAGGGAAGTTCAGTTCAGTTCAGTTGCTCTCTTGTGTCCGACTCTTTGTGACCTCATGAATCGCAGCACACCAGGTCTCCCTGTCCATCACCAACTCCCAGAGTTCACTCAGACTCACGTCCATCGAGTCAGTGATGCCATCCAGCCATCTCATCTTCAGTCGTCCCCTTCTCCTCCTGCCCCCAATCCCTCCAGCATCAGAGTCTTTTCCAATGAGTCAACTCTTTGCGTGAGGTGGCCAGAGTATTGGAGTTTCAGCTTCAGCATCATTCCTTCCAAAGAAATCCCAGGGCTGATCTCCTTCAGAATGGACTGGTTGGATCTCCTTGCAGTCCAAAGGACTCTCAAGAGTCTTCTCCAACACCACAGTTCAAAAGCATCAATTCTCTGGCACTCAGCTTTCTTCACAGTCCAACTCTCACATCCATACATGACCACAGGAAAAACCATAGCCTTGACTAGACAGACCTTTGTTGGCAAAGTAATGTCTCTGCGTTTGAATATGCTATCTAGGTTGGTCATAACTGTCCTTCCAAGGAGTAAGCGTCTTTTAATTTCATGGCTGCAGTAATTTTGGAGCTCAAAAACAGAAAGTCTGACACTGTTTCCACTGTTTCCCCATCTATTTCCCGTGAAGTGATGGGACCAGATGCCGTGATCTTCGTTTTCTGAATGTTGAGCTTTAAGCCAACTTTTTCACTCTCCACTTTCACTTTCATCAAGAGGCTTTTGAGTTCCTCTTCACTTTCTGCCATAAGGGTGGTGTCATCTGCATATCTGAGGTTATTGATATTTCTCCCGGCAATCTTGTTTCCAGCTTGTGTTTCTTCCAGTCCAGCGTTTCTCATGATGTACTCTGCATAGAAGTTAAATAAGCAGGGTGACAATATACAGCCTTGACGTACTCCTTTTCCTATTTGGAATCAGTCTGTTGTTCCATGTCCAGTTCTAACTGTTTACTTTACCTACAATAAAATAGGTAAATAGGTAAACAATAAAAAACAACATAATCTAGATAGGCATTAAAATGGAATAGTGAAGCCTTGGAAATAAAAGGGAAAGAAACCTACAAATCTTCCAGCAAGAAATAAACTCAAATAAAAGCAAGAAATAAAGTTTGGAAAACAATAGTTTTATTTATAAATAAAGCACCATTTAAATTTCCTTCACACTCCCTACTTTGTTGCTTTGCTACTTCATTTCTAGGCAAGGGTTATTTTCTCCATTTTATAGATAAAAATCCTGAAGCAGGCAGAGTAAGTGAATTGACCAAGGTCAGAACTAGAGATCAGAATTCAAACCCAGGTTATCCATAATCACTGGCCAGAAATCATTCCATGGATGATTAATCCATGGAAATAGAGAACTGGTGATTTGCAACTCTGTTATTTAAGAAATGATTGAGAAATGATGCACTTCCAAAATGGACTGCAAGTCTCTGGATTACCATACTTGAAGAAATCTTGTCCAAATAAAGTATTTGTGTTTTTGCATTTGATGTTCATTAATTAAAATTTTCTTAACAATTAGTATATTTCACAGGTGAAATTGAACTCTTCTATTCACAACACTATTGATTAAATAGTGGCAAAAGAGTTCTAATTTAATTGTTTTCTCTTTCAAACAATGCAGTAAGCCAAACTTGCAGTTTCTTTTCTCAGTTGTATTGGTTTCATGAATGTATCTGATATGAATATTTCAGGATTGGGAGTTTATTGAGTTCATAGTGAGGTCACTAACTGCCTGTATGGCCAGGCCATCAGACAGCTGTTACCCTGTTCTCTATACATCCCTTGCCTGACGTTTACCTACACTGTAGTAGTGGGCCTCGCCAATCCTCTTAATTATCGGATCTAATCAGTAACTGCCTACAGGCTTGCTCCGGCCTCAGGTTTCTCTGGTAACTGATGAGCTCACCTGACATTAATTCCCCATATACCTGGTAGAGTCCTTCTTCCCCCTTAGTAGGGAAGATGACTGCCACATCGTGGCTGCCATCTGCCATCCATGGTGGAGTGTTGGCCTGGGACTTTTGCTTCAAATGTGTAAGATTCCCTAGCCAATACATTGTGGGTATCTCTGTTGCTGTCTCTAGGCTCTTCCTTCAGTCTCACAGCTGGGAAATGACAAGACTTGAAGGCCTGCAGGGTGTAGCCCAACATTTTCACTGGAGCATATTTTAATGAACATCTTTTGGTAAGTGACGAACATTTGTCTAGCTGGATGTGAAGATTTTCTTTACACATATATGTTATTGACATATAATATATATGCATTTTACTTACTTATATAAATATGTACATATAGGTAAATAAATTGATAAACATATGTTTATATATATATATAGAGAGAGAGAGAGAGAGAACAGAAACTCAAGGGCTAAATACTGACTCATTCTTTTTTTTATTCTGAAAAATTTATAATTCTTCTAACAGGTCAGTCAGAGCTATTCACAGTTCAGTTCAATCACTCAGTAGTGTCTGACTCTTTGTGACCCCTTAACTGCAGCACACCAGGCTTCCCTGTCCATCACCAACTCTCAAAGCTTACTCAAACTCATGTCCATTGAGTAGGTGATGCCATCCAACCATCTCATCCTCTGTCATCCCCTTCTCCTGCCTTAAATCTTTCAGCATCTTAAAAGACCAGCATCAGGGTCTTTTCTAATGAGTCAGTTCTCATCAGGTGACCAAAGGATTGGAGTTTCAGCTTCAGCATCAATCCTTCCAATGAATATTCAGGATTGATTTCCTTTAGGATGGACTGGTTGGAACTCCTTGCAGCCCAAGTGACTCTCGAGAGTCTTCTCCAACACTTCAGTTTAAAAGCATCAATTCTTCAGTGCTCACCTTTCTTTATAGTCCAAATCACATCCGTCCGTACATGACTACTGGAAAAAACATAGCTTTGACTAGACGGACCTTTGTTGGCAAAGTAACGTCTCTGCTTTTTAATATGCTGTCAAGGTCGGTCATAGCTTTCCTTCCAAGGAACAGGCATCTTTTAATTTCATGGTTGCATTAACCATCTGCAGTGATTTTGGAGCCCCAAAATATAAAGTCTCTCACTATTTCCATTTTTCCCCATCTATTTGCCATGAAGTGATGGTACCAGGTGCCGTGATCTTAGTTTTCTGAATGTTGAGTTTTCAGCCAACTTTTAAACTCTCTTCTTTCACTTTCATCTAGAGGCCCTTTAGTTCCTCTTCACTTTCTGCTGTAAGGGTGGTATCATCTGCATATCTGAGTTATTGATATTTCTCCCAGCAGTCTTGATTTCAGCTTGTGTTTCATCCAGCCTGGCATTTCACATGATATACTCTGCATACAAGTTAAATAGGCAGGGTGACAATATATAACCTTGACGTACTCCTTTCCCTATTTGGAATCAGTCTGTTGTTCCATGTCCAGTTCTAACTGTTGCTTCTTGACCTGCATACAGATTTCTCAGGAGGCAGGTCAGGTGGTCTGGTATTCCCATCTCTTAAGAATTTTCCACAGTTTGTTGTGATCTATACAAAGCTTTGTATAGTTAGTAAAGCAGAGGCATTCTAGACCAAAACTTAAAGTTTAATTGGATTCTATATTGAGATTGAAATATTTATTCATTTCTATATGAAATGAGGTATACAATATATTTAGAGTAGGGTTTGTAACAATCCATTGTAAGTTTTACTACTTAATTCAAAAAGTTAGTTTAATAACTCTGAACTGCACTAAAATCAATCCAAATTCATGCTCGTTTGACTCATGACTGACCAGTCATTTTTACATTAACTTCTCTCCATGCCTTCTATAATCCAGGAAAATGTTTTAAATTTAGCTTAAACACATTTGTGTAATTGTGTTATTTCAGCATCTTATCAAGTCAGCATAAGGTATATTCTGCTAATAGTTTAATGATAGAAATATTCATATATGAAATACCTCATTTAATGTATTTTATTAGCATATTGAAGTTTATCAATACCATTTCTTCAGAAATATAATTTGATCTTGGTTGAAAATGACATAATATTCCTAGGTATTATATTCTTTTGGATGTGATTGTAAATGGGATTATTTTTTTAATTTCTGTTTCTCCTCTTTCATTATTAATGTATAGAAATACAAGAGAATTCTGCATATTAATTTTGTATCCTGAAAAAATTTACCAAATGCATTTATGAGTGGTAGTAGTTTTGGGTTCGCATCTTTAGGATATTCTATGTACGGTATCATATTATATGCTAACAGTGACGGTTTACTTCTTTTCCAATTTAGATTCCTTTTATTTTTCTCTGATTGCCTTGGCTAGGACTTCTAAAACTATTTTGAATAAAAGTGGTGAGAGTGAACATTCTTGTCTTGCTTCTAATCTTGGAGGAAATGTTTTCAGCTTTTCACCATTCAGAATGATATTAGCTGTGGGTTTGTCATATATGGCCTTTATTATGTTGAGGTAGGTTCTCTTTATGCCCACAATTGGAGAGTTTTTATCTTAAATGGGTGTTGAAGTTTGTCTAATATTTTTTCCATAGCTTTTGGTATGGTAATTTCGTTTTTATTCTTCAGTTTGTTGATGTGGTGTATCACACTGATTGATGTACAAACATGGAAGAATCCTTGCATCCCAAGGATAAATCCCTCTTGGTCCTGGTTTATAATCCTTTTAATGCATTACTTAATGCATTACTTAATTATTTAATGCATTTGGTTTGCTAGTGTTTTGTTGAGGATTTTTGTGTCTGTGTTAATCAATAGTATTGATCATAATTCTCTTTTTTGGGTAATTTTTTCTGTAGTATCTTTGTCTGATTTCAATATCAGAGTGATAATGGCCTCATAGAATGAGTTTGAGGGTGTTCCTTCCTTGGCAATTTTTTGCAAGAATTTCAGAAGGGCAGGTAATAATTCTTCTCTCAATGCGATATAATTTGCCTTTGAAGCCCTCTAGTCCTGGGCTTTTGTTTGTTGGGAATTTATATGTCATGGTTTCAATTTCAGTGCCTGTGATTCTGCAGTCCCACTTCTGGGCCTACATTCAGAGAAAACCTTAATTTGAAGAGTGCCCAATGTTCATTGCAGCACTACTTACAACATCAAGACATGAAAGCAACCTAACTGTCCAATTGACAGAGGAATAGATAAAGAAAATGTGGTAGTATGGAATCGTAGCTGTTAAAAAGAGTGAAATAATGCCATTTGCATCAACATGGATGGACCTAGAGATTATCATACTAAATGAAGTAAGTCAGGGAGAGAAAGATAAATATCATATGATACCATTTACATGTGGAACCTAAAAAAATGATACAAATGAACTTATATATAAAACAGTCACAGACTTCATAAACACTTATAGTTACCAAAAGTGAAATATGGGAGGAGGGATAAATTAAGAGTTTGGAATTAAAATATACACACTACTATATACAATATAGATAATCAACAAGGATCTACTGTATAGCACAGGGAAAGCTACTTAACAATCTATAATAACATATATGTTAAAAGAATCTGAAAAAAATGGATGTATGTACATATATAACTATATCACTTAGATGTATACCTGAAAGTAACACAACATTTTAAGTCAGTTATACCACAAAAAATTAAATTTAAAAAAGTACATGTAAAAACAGATGATGTAATAAATGTTATTATAAAACATGGGCTTTTTTATCTTAATTTGGGTATTATTGCTTTGTCAATTTATCTTTATATTTCAGAATTTTTCTGGATATTCTTGTTTTTTTTTTTTTAATGTGAATTATAGAATATCTCATCAATTTTCTTTCCTCAACTCCAAAATTTATGCTAGTGTTTTTTAGAGACAAGTTTATTGAAGGATAATTTACATAAACTGTGCTGATTTTATATGAACAGATTAGTAAGTTTTGGTAAACATGTGTAACTATATATTTCCTTTACCCTACAAAATTCTCTGATACTTCTTATCACCAATCTTCCTACCCTGGCCCCAAGTAGCCACTGATCTTGTTCCTATCATTATAGATTAGAAATTCATGTAAATAGAATTATAATATATAAACTCTTGTTTCTAACTTATTTTATTCAACCTAATGGTCTTGGTAGTCATTCATGTTCTTATATATAGAGTAGTTTCTTTTTATTCCTGAATACCATTCCACTACATAGGAGCACCATTCCTGTTTTTAATCCATTCTGGAGGGACAAGGAAATTTTTTTTCTTTTTTTTTTTTTCACAGGGAGAAAATAACCAAATGGAGTTCCTGGAGGTAAATCTCAAAATGTGGGGTCCCACTTAGGAATGGGCCCCCTTGGAAATACTAACCCTCAAACTACTCTATACTGTCAAGAAGCAACAGTTAGAACCAGATGTGGAACAAATTAAGAAAGGAGTACATCAAGGCTGTATATTGTCACCCTGCTAATTTAACTTATATGCAGAGTATATCATGTGTAATGCCAGGCTGGAAGAAGCACAAGCTGAAATCAAGATTGCCGGGAGAAATATCAATAACCTCAGATACGCAGATGACACCACCTTTATGGCAGAAAGTGAAGAGGAACTAAAGAGCCTCTTGATGAAAGTGAAAGAGGATAGTAAAAAAGCTGGCTGAAAATCCAACATTCAAAAAACTAAGATTGTGGTACCTGGTACCATCACTTCATGGCAAATAGATGGGGAAACAATGGAAACAGTGAGAGACTTTCTTTTCTTGGGCTCCAAAATCACTGCAGATGGTGACTGCAGCCATGAAATTAAAAGATGCTTGCTCTTTGGAAGAAAAGCTATGACAAACATAAACAGCATATTTAAAAGCAGAGGCATTATTTTGCCAACAAAGGTCCATCTAGTCAAAGCTATGGTTTTTCCAGTAGTCATATATGGATGTGAGAGTTGGACTATAAAGAAAGCTGTGCACCGAAGAATTGATGCTTTTTAAGTGTGGTGTTGGCAAAGACTCTTGAGAGTCCCTTGGACAACAAGGAGATCCAACCAGGCAATCCTAAAGGAAATCAGTCCTGAATATTCATTGGAAGGACTGATGCTGAAGCTAAAGCTCCAATATTTTGGCCACCTGATAAGAAGAACTGACTTGTTAGAAAAGACCCTGGTGCTGGGAAAGATTTAAGGCAGGAGAAGAAGGGGACAGCAGAGGATAAGATGGTTGGATGGCATCATCAACTCGATGGACATGAGTTTGAGCAAGCTCCGGATGTTGGTGATGGACAGGGAAGCCTGGCATGCTGCAGTCCATGGAGTCACAAAGAGTCAGACACAGCTCAGCAACCAAATGGAACTGAACTGAGCCTCCAGTAGTTCATCAGTTACTGTTTGAAGTGTTCCCACTGAAAGGGGCTTCTGCTATGTACATACTGTGATTCTCTGTATCTGTGTGGGGTCTGTCTTTCTGAATTTCAGAGCAGTAGTTTGTCTTGTGACCTCAATTCTCTGATGGACCTGAGTTGTTGATTTACAATTTGTTCAGTTTTCTTGTGAGGATAAGAATGATAACTTCTATGGTCTTTACATATCATCTTGGAAGCTAGAAGTGCTCGTTTGCTTTTTTTTAAAGTAACCCACCTCCTTATTGAGTAAAAGGGTTTTTTATATTTTGTGGATAAAGTACTTTTTTGTCAGATACATGGATTTCAACTAGTTTCTCTTTTAGTTTTATTTTTTTCAGTTGTTCATTTTTATTTTATAACAAAATCAGCAAAAAAAAAAAAAAAAAAAAAGAGAGAGAGAAATGTCACCTACATGGAAAATTACAAAAAAGGAAGAGATCATACAATGGACAAAGGGCTGTCTCTTCAATAAATGGTGTTCAAAAACCTAGACAACAACATTTAAAAGAATAAAACTAGAATGCTTTCTTTTATAGCATATAATATTTACTCAAAATGGATTGAAGGACTTGAATATATGATCAGAAACCATAAAATTCCTAGAAAAAGAAAAATAGAGTAACCTTATTGACATCGGTCTTGGTGATGCTTTATAGCTCTAACTCCAACGTCAAAGAAGATAAAAGCAAAAATTAAATGGGACTACATCAAACTCAAAAGTTTTGGCACATTGGACAAAATCATTATCAAAATGAAAAGACAGCTTAATGAATGAGAGAAACTACTTGCAAAATCCTATGTCCAATAAGGGGTTAACGTCATAATATATGAAGAACTCATAAAACTCAACAACAAAAGCCAAAATGACCCAATTAAAAATTGGGCAGGGGACATGAATAGACAGTTTTTTCAAAGTAGATACACAGATGGCCAACAGATACATGAAAATATGTTCAACAACACTAATTATTAGATCAAAACCACCTCACACCTATTAGAATGGATATTACCAAAACACAAGAAATAATAAATGTTTGAAAGAATATGGAGAAAAGGAAATCCTTACACACTGTCGATAGGCTTTTAAATTGGCACAGCCACTATGGAAAATAGAATGGAGATTCCTCAAAAAATATATGAGTAGAACTATAATATGACCCAGCCATTCTACTTTAGGGCATTTATCCAAAGAACACAAAGACATTCATATGAAAAGATATATACAGCATTATTTACAATAACTAAGACATGTAAGAGACATAGGGTTGATCTCTGGGATGGGAAGATCTTCTGGAGGAGGGCACAGCAACCCACTCCAGTGTTCTTGCCTAGAGAATCCTATGAACAGAGGAACCTGGCAGGCTGCAGCCCACATGGTTGCACAGTGTCAGACATGACTAAAGTGATTTAGTGCTTAGCACTTGCACACAAGATGTGAAAAAAAACATGTGACTATAGATAGATGAGAAAATAAAGAGGATGTGATACAAACACACAGAAGAATATTACTCAGTCCCAAAAAAGAGTAAAATTCTTCCACTTGGGCCAACATGGATAGACCTTGCAGGTATTATGCTAAGTGAAATAAGTCAGAGAGAGAAAGACAAATACTTTGTGATTTCACTCATAGGTGGACTCTGAAAGAAAACAACAACAACAACAAATAAGCTCATAGATAGAAAGAATAGATTGATGTTATGAGAGGGCCAGTGGGAAGGGCTAGTGCTGAGGGAAATGGGTGAAGGTGTGATATTAATCCTAATACCATTTTTGTAGATCCTTTAGAATCGTTTATGTATAATCATGCTGTATGTACATACTGTTTTGCTTATTTTTTTGCTACCTGTAGGTATTTTATTTCTTGACTTATTGCAGTATCTAGAACTTAGTGTACAACGTTGACATAGTGAGAGCATGCTTTCCCAGTTTGCCCCATTCCCAGTCTCAAGGAAAGTTTCTCTTTCAATAATAACTACAAAGTGTGCATGGATGTCCAAAGTTTGCTGAGAGTGTTCCCTTCTATTTATAATTTTCTGAAAGTATGGGTTTCAATTCTGACTAATACTATTTTCCCTGGTGTCTCAGATCATAAAGAATCTGTGTTTGATGCCAAAGACGTGGGTTCAGTCCCTGGGTTGGGAAGATCCCCTGAAGGAGCACATGGCAATCCACTCCAGTATTCTTGGCTGGAGAATCCCCATGGACACAGGTGCCTGGTGGGCTACAGTCCAGGGGTCACAAAGAGTCATACACAACTGAGCGACTAAGTACACACACACATTTTTGTTATAATTTTGTTTCTTTAATGATTGATACTTTATCATTATGAAGTATCATTTTGTTTTGTGTGGTCATCTTTTTTCTATTAGTTCTCTTTGGTATTGATATCAGATCAGATCAGATCAGATCAGTCGCTCAGTCGTGTCCGACTCTTTGTAACCCCATGAATTGCAGCACGCCAGGCCTCTCTGTCCATCACCAACTCCCAGGGTTCACTCAGACTCACGTCCATCGAGTCAGTGATGCCATCCAGCCATCTCATCCTCTGTCGTCCCCTTCTCCTCCTGCCCCCAATCCCTCCAGCATCAGAGTCTTTTCCAATGACTCAACTCTTCGCATGAGGTGGCCAAAGTACTGGAGTTTCAGCTTTAGCATCATTCCTTCCAAAGAAATCCCAGGGCTGATCTCCTTCAGAACGGACTGGTTGGATCTCCTTGCAGTCCAAGGGACTCTCAAGAGTCTTCTCCAACACCACAGTTCAAAAGCATCAATTCTTTGGTGCTCAGCCTTCTTCACAGTCCAACTCTCACATCCATACATGACCACAGGAAAAATCATAGCCTTGGCTAGACGAACCTTTGTTGTCAAAGTAATGTCTCTGCTTTTGAATATGCTATCTAGGTTTGTTATAACTTTCCTTCCAAGGAGTAAGCATCTTTTAATTTCATGGCTGCAGTAATTTTGGAGCTCAAAAACAGAAAGTCTGACACTGTTTCCACTGTTTCCCCATCTATTTCCCATGAAGTGATGGGACCAGATGCCATGATCTTCGTTTTCTGAATGTTGAGCTTTAAGCCAACTTTTTCACTCTCCACTTTCACTTTCATCAAGAGGCTTTTTAGTTCCTCTTCACTTTCTGCCATAAGGGTGGTGTCATCTGCATATCTGAGCTTATTGATATTTCTCCCGGCAATTTTGATTCCAGCTTGTGTTTCTTCCAGTCCAGCGTTTCTTATGATGTACTCTGCATAGAAGTTAAATAAGCAGGGTGACAATATACAGCCTTGACGAACTCCTTTTCCTATTTGGAACCAGTCTGTTGTTCCATGTCCAGTTCTAACTGTTGCTTCCTAACCTGCATACAAATTTCTCAAGAGGCAGATTAGGTGTTCTGGTATTCCCATCTCTAGTGACTCCAATTTTCTTATGTGTTGTTATGATCTTTTTATCCTTTACTGTCAAGCTATATATTTATGTTTAAAATATGCTTCATGTAGTTAGCATATTTAGGTCTTTTTTATATCCTGTATGGCTATCTCTACCTTTTGAGTTTGGAGAATAATTACATTTAATGTAATTATTTACATGGCTATGTTCTATTACCTACCTTGATTAGTTTTCTTATTTGTCCCATATCCTTCATTTAATTTTTTTGTCTTTTCCTGTGTTATTTTGGATTAAGTTAGTGTATTTTGGTATTTCACTTTTTCTCCTTTTGGTTTATGAAGTATACTTATTTGCATTAAATTAGTGGTTACTCTATAGTTTAAATATATATATTCAGCTTATCATGATATACCTTCAAAGAATAATATACCATTTCTCAAACAATACATGAATTTAGTATGTTTTCCTTTACCCCTCTTGTATTTGCAGTATTGCTTTTATACCTTTTATTTCTACTACAGTTTTATGGCCAAAGCCTGCGATAATTTTTTTTTTCAATAGTTATCTTTTAAGAAATTTAGAAAGGAGAAAAAAAGTTTGTTGTGTTTACTAACACATTTATCTTTTATAGTGTACTTTAGTACTTCAGTTCAGTTCAGTTCAGTTCAGTCGCTCAATCATGTCCAACTCTCTGTGACCCCAAGAATTGCAGCATGCCAGGCCTCCCTGTCCATCACCAACTCCTAGAGTTCACTCAAACTCACGTCCATTGAGTCAGTGATGCCATCCAGCCATCTCATCCTCTGTCATCCCCTTCTCCTCCTGCTCCCAATCCCTCCCAGCATCAGAGTCTTTTCCAATGAGTCAACTCTTCACATGAGGTGGCCAAAATACTGGAGTTTCAGCTTTAGCATCATTCCTTCCAAAGAACACCCAGGACTGATCTCCTTTAGAATGGACTGGTTGGATCTCCTTGCAGTCCAAGGGACTCTCAAGAGTCTTCTCCAACACCACAGTTCAAAAGCATCAATTCTTCGGCGCTCAGCTTTCTTCACAGTCCAACTCTCACAGCCATCCATGACTACTGGAAAAACCATAGCCTTGACTAGATGGACTTTTGTTGGCAAAGTAAATGTCTCTGCTTTTGAATATGCTATCTAGGTTGGTCATAACTTTCCTTCCAAGGAGTAAGCGTCTTTTAATTTCATAGCTGCAGTCACCATCTGCAGTGATTTTGGAGCCCGAAAAAATAAAGTCTGACACTGTTTCCACTTTTTCCCCATCTATTTCCCATGAAGTGATAGGACCAGATGCCATGATCTTCATTTTCTGAATGTTGAGCTTTAAGCCAGCTTTTTCACTCTCCTCTTTTACTTTCATCAAGAGGCTTTTTAGTTCCTCTTCACTTTCTGCCATAAGGGTGGTGTCATCTGCATATCTGAGCTTATTGATATTTCTCCCTGCAATCTTGATTCCAGCCTGTGCTTCTTCCAGTCCAGCGTTTCTCATGATGTACTCTGCATAGAAGTTAAATAAACAGGGTGACAATATACAGCCTTGACGAACTCTTTTTCCTATTTGGAACCAGTCTGTTGTTCCATGTCCAATTCGAACTGTTGCTTCCTTACCTGCATATAGGTTTCTCAAGAGGCAGATCAGGTGGTCTGGTATTCCATCTCTTTCAGAATTTTCCACAGTTTATTGTGATCCACACAGTCAAAGCCTTTGGCATAGTCAATAAAACTTTATTACTTACATAGATATAAATTTTCATTTGAAATAATTTCTCTGATGTTTTAATTATTTTTTAAAATCATTAGTTCAATAATTTGATAACAACGTCCCTTGGTGTGCTTTTAAACATGTCTCTCTTGCTTGGAGTTCACTGAGCTTCTTAAATACTTAGGATTAATCAAATTTGAAAAATGTCAGCCATTTTTTCAAATATATATATATTTTTCTGCCTGACACATTCTACTTTGAGAACTTCAATCAGCTTTATATTAGACCATTTTATGTTGTCCCACTGATCACTGAAGCACTATTTCTTTTCCATCTTTTAGTTACTGTGCTACGTATCCTATACCAGTTCTCCCAAAACATCTAGAAGCACAAGTCCCTCTATTCCTCTTTTATTTCTATATATTTAAATTTTGTTTCTCCCCCAAATGTGTTTAATTATTAATTCATAACAGGAGATATTGTACAATTTGGAAACAGAAGTTGTATTCTATTCATGAATATAGTTATATGTATTTGTTAAAAATAGTTTGTATTATGTATACATGGCAGTTACCATTCATTAATAAATACAAAACCAAAGATGACCAAATATTTGAGGAAAATAAACAAAGCAAAGGATATACAATATGAAGTAACAAAACAAATGTCTTCAAAAATTATAACTATATAATTTATAATATAAACTACAAGAAAGAAAAATAATTCTAATTGGTATCCTCAAAATGATTTGCAAAGCAAGACACTGCATTTGAAAAGCAAGAATCGACTGATCTGAAAAAGAAGTTATCAGAAAACAAAGCAACAACAAAAAGTTTGGAAATTAAAGTATGGGAAAATAGTAAATTCAATAGATGGGATTAAAAAGTACAGATGAACTATTCTAGGGTTTATTTCAGCATCCTATTAATGCCAACCACCTTGCAAATATGGCAAAATGTTCACCACAGGAGAGAGATTTAATAGTCAGCTCAGCTCAAAGTTAAAGTTGTATCACCTTTGTTTCTTGGAAAATAACCACAAAATTTCCTCGGTTGTCCAAAGCATCAGTTTCATAAAAAAGGGACAATATATTGCAAAGTATTATGAATAATCAAGTTTTCTGCTTAAATCCACCCTTATGCTGTGTTTTCTAGGTATACACTCTGAGCTGTTTCTAATTCCATTGTCCCAGGTAGAAAAGATGAATCTTTCAGTATTTAATTAACACCAGGAAAGTATTAGAATCCTTTTAAGACAAAGAGAAACTAGAATTTAATCTTATCTTGCAAATATGTTGATCAAATATCTTGATCAGTACTGCTATGCCATGAATCAGTAATTTAGATTAACTTCTATTTTTTCTGTGTTTAGAGGAGTAGATTTTTATAAGTAAACTTGAATAGCAGAACTGAAAATTTTGATTATATACAATACAATTATAAAGTTAGAGTCAGCACATCCATAAATAATTGTTTGAAGTTTGACAATAGATACACTAAGTGAATTTGATTGGCTGGACCAAATTATTGAGTGTGGAAAGTTTGTTTTGAATAAAATTAAATTACATAAACAAAGCACTGATGAATGGTTAACACCAGGCCAGTGTTTATACTAAATCAAATAAGTTGAGCTGCTTTAGACACAAGCTAATAAACTAGAACATGCTTTGTTTCTTTAGGGTGATGGGTATAAGAATGTCTATTATGTTAAGTATGATTGATAGTTACTTTTTATGAATCCTAGTAATGAGCTTAAGTCATCAAAATGTCTCATATAATCAACATTATCATCTAATGTTTTATATATCTAAGATAACTTTTTAGTCAACATATTTTTCCTTCAAATTACTTCTTTGGATATTCTTGTGTTTTTGTTCAGTCCTAGTTACAAGGGTATTTTTTACAAGTTTGTCTATAAGTCAAGGGTTTGAAAAGTATAAATAATGTTTAAAATGGTGACTTTTTTCAAGAATTTTCTCACCACCCTTGTGAAAATAATGTGGATGAATACTAAGAATGTTATTTTGTTTCTCTTTGAGATATTCAAGACTAGTGCTGAGCTATTCTAGAAAGAGTGGCAGTCATGTACTCCCTTATTTCTATTGATCCCAATTATAGAATTACTTTTATTTTAAAAGATGTTCTAAATCTAAATCTCTAAATCTTGGCTTCTAACCCAACAATGAGATATTTGGCATCAATGCCAAATATGTGTCAGGTTGACTATAGGTTTATAAGGAAGCAACAATCCTTATAGTTATCCTTGAAACATGGATATAGTTATTTGGAATATTGTGAAGTAAAAAAAAGTTGATTTAAAAAAAATTGTTTTTAATTCCATAGGGAAGGGAAGTTGAAAGACATAATTTGCATAGAGAGTAGCAGTAAACCTGGTAACTCCTGGGAGTCATCTCTTCAAGCCACAGCCTAGGATGCTCATTTCCCCTGCAAGAAGCCTGGCTGCTGGCCAGTGTCCCTCCATTCAATCTTTTCTACAAAACTTCATCTCTCTACCTTGAATTTCCTCATATTTTACTTGTCCTCAATTCCTTCCTATCTTCTTTCCTTGACAAGTTATGTTAAATGAAATCAGACTATTGTACTATCAGCAAATTTAGCTTTAAATTAAATAAGTTTTTATTTTCTTCTGAAGCGAAAACCTGAAAGCATAAATCATCTCCTCAAGACTTTTCATTCTCCACTTTGCTTTGTTCTCAAAATCTTTAAAATATCACACTGAGGTGATTATCGTTGGGTCCCCTCCTTTTTTCATTTCTTCCACTTCTCTCCAATCTAGTATTTGCTTATGTTGTCTGTTCCTAGTTACATGGCAGAGTGCCCAGGTCACATCTGGAAAGACTGAAAATTGGACTATCAACCCACAGAAACTAACCAACGTCTTTTACTATCACAAGTATTTCATAGATAGAACATATTGTGCTGATTAATCACAATGGCAGGGTTAGAAATAATCCAATATCTCCTCTTTGAAATAGTTGATAGGCAGGTTAAGAAGCATAAGAAGCTTAAATTCAAAACTAGTGAAATAGAGCATAAGATGGGAGAGCCCACAGTGATTTCAGGCTGTTAGATAGGTAGGTCCAGATTTCCAACTTTTATTCATGTGAGAGGGTTCATCTATGATGTTAATAGTTAGAGTGCTTCTCTATAAAACATGAAACTAGATGCCATGGAGGACAAGAAGGTAAAAGATGCATGGAATCTTTATCTATGATGTGCATGCCATGTAGCTTAAACATTGAGATGTTTAGTTAAATGGTGTAATACAATATAAGAAAATGTCAAACAAAATACTACTGGTTTTTTGTGATTTAGTAAGAACAGAATTCTATCTGGATAGCAACTGTTTTATATAATATGACTATAGAGTAAGAAAAAATGAACATAAATTTAAGCCAATGGATTTGATTATAAGGAGCATGCCATGAACAAAAGAAGATGACTTTTTTTTCTTGGACAGAATGACAGTGGCTCTGCTTTCATTATGGAAGTGGGAAAATACGATTTCATGGTTCCTTTCATTCCTATGTTTTAGATAATAACTATTAATTATTTTTATTCTCATTATTTTTATTTATAGTTGTAGTTTATCAGTGTATCTCCATGGTAACAAATATACAG
Organism: Bos taurus; assembly: GCF_002263795.3. Taxonomy (NCBI): domain Eukaryota; kingdom Metazoa; phylum Chordata; class Mammalia; order Artiodactyla; family Bovidae; genus Bos; species Bos taurus. Next base: position 74,820,059 of record NC_037337.1, on the reverse strand, counting down.
CAATTAAAATGCAGCAGTTAACCATGTCATCTTTCTGTAATGATTTTAATTTGTAAAGCCATTAAGTGCTATGTTAAAAAGCAATAGACTATAAAAGGTAAGAATATGAATCATAATTAGCATTATAATAAAATGATTAGACAAATAGAATACACTTTTAATGATGTGCAGTTAACATGCTATGAATGCAAAAATATAGATGGCCCACAGTCCATGTAAATAGCAAATTGGTATTTCTTTTATGTGGCCAAATTGTTAGTTAAGCAGTCCCATTTCCCCCATACAATTTTGAAAGCAAAACATCAAGAGCTAGTGACTCTTGTAGCATAATAAAGTTGCTATCATTTTATTATTTTAGATAGACATATCTAATTCTCTCATAATTTGCTCATTTTAATATATAGCTTTTACCTATTTTTATTTCTATTACTTTCTAGTAGGTAGATGTTGAAACCTAATGGACATGGAAAATCTAATGTCTTTAGGTTGGCCAAGTAGATTTATGCTTAGTTATGATTTTATTTATACATTAAATGCTCAATTCAAAAAATAGCTTGGAGTAAAAATGATCTAGCTTTAACAGAATATTCTAATGATGTAAATTTAGACCAATAAAAGTAAAACAGACTTTATTCTGAATATATATCTATATTTCTTGATAAATCCAAATAATTCCTAAATGTTTTTCTAAATTCTGACTCTCTCCTAAAACACAAGCCTCTAGTTTTGTCTTAGAGTCAAAATATCAAAATAGAGAGACAAACACATGATCAGGAGCAGTGCACAGTGCCATTGTGGTTTTCAGTATGGTTGGAACACAGTTTCCATTTATTAGAGACCTAGAATTTACACTAAAGTCTATTTTTACAACAAAACCCTGGACCAGCATCAAGGAAACAGGCTAAATCAAGAAAAGTAAGGAGAGTGGGAATCAAGACTGGCATCATGTCAGATTCAATGCAGAAACAGAAGTGTCAGAAAACTTACCAGAGAAAAAAATGAGTCATGGTGACTGGGGTGAGTGATTTTCTGAGAACCAAAGTAAGAAAAATACAAGGCTAGTAAGGAAACTGATTCAAGTAAGGAAACTAAGATAAATAAAGCAATTGTTCTGGCTTGGGTCAAGTGCTTTTATCCCTGTTTCTCAGAACTGCATTGTTGAATATGATAACTACTAACCTCATGTATGGGTGTGAGAGTTGGACTATAAAGAAAGCTGAGCACTGAAGAATTGATGCTTTTGAACTGTGGCATTGGAGAAGACTCTTGAGAGTCCCTTGGACTGCAAGGAGATCCAACCAGTCCATTCTGAAGGAGATCAGCCCTGGGATTTCTTTGAAAGGAATGATGCTAAAGCTGAAACTCCAATACTTTGGCCACCTCATGAGAAGAGTTGACTCATTGGAAAAGACTCTGATGCTGGGAGGGATTGGGGGCAGGAGGAGAAGGGGACGGCAGAGGATGAGATGGCTGGATGACATCATTGACTCGATGGACGTGAGTTTGAGTGAAGTCCGGGAGTTGGTGATGGACAGGGAGACCTGGCGTGCTGCAATTCATGGGGTCACAGAGAGTCGGACATGACTGAGCGACTGAAAAAAAAAAAAAAATGACTGAGCGACTGAACTGAACTGAACCTTATGTGATTAATTTAAATAATATTTAAAGTTCCAGTTCTTCAGTTTCACTAGCCACTTTTTAAATGCTCAGTAATGGTGTGTGGCTAGTAGCTCCTTTATTGGAGAGGTGTAGAATATTTACATTATTGTAGAAAGTTCTCTTGGATAGCACTGACCTCCGCTAATCCTAAAGGAAATCAGTCCTGAATATTCACTGGAAGGACTGATGCTGAAGCTGAAACTCCAATACTTTGGCCACCTGATGCGAAGAACTGATTCATTGGAAAAGACCCTGATGCTGGGAAAGACTGAAGGCAGGAGGAGAAGGGGACAACAGAAGATGAGATGGTGGGATGGCATCACCGACTTGATGTACATGAGTTTGAGCAAGCTTCGGGAGTTGATGATGGACAAGGAAGCTTGGTGTGCTGCAGTCCATGGGGTCACAAAGAGCTGGACATGACTGAGCGACTGAACTGAACTGAGAAATATGAATCAATCCCATGGTGAAAACTAAATGGCTATAAAGAGGAAACTCTACTCAACATCCTCTTTTTGTAAATCATCAAACTGAATATATGAAACAATAGCACTCAGACACTGTACAACTGGTGATACAAGACTGAAATCCATGAAAGCTGAGACACTGTGGGTAAGATCTATAATCAGAACAGCTACCTACCTGGACATAATAGTCTGGCCACAGCACACTGAGCAAGAGTAGAGGATGGAAATCATGCTGAATTGAAGAGTCAGATGTCAAGAACCCCTAGCAACTTAAGTCATTGGAATATATGGGGAAAAACATTGGCAATGAGGCATTGTGCAGAGGGTTTTCCAATGGGTTCTTGGCAGTGGAGCAAACTGAGCATTAGCAGACAGCATTGGGCTTACTGGATTGTACCTGCTACAGAAATGATCCCAGGGAGAGTGCAAAAAAATTATAAATATTCTTTTTAAAAATATGTTTAATGGAGTATAGTTGATTTACAATGTTGTGTTAGTTTCAGGTGTATAGCAAAGTGAATCAGTGTAAATATCCTTTTAACCTGGTGGGTATTCAGCTGAGACATCAAAAACCCTCATCTCAAAAACAAACAACAGCAACAAAGACCTACTCTAGATCTGCCTTAATAAAGCCTAATGTCCTAGCTACATTTACAGGGGAGATAGTGTATAAATGTTGAATTCATCCAGCTAGAGGGCCTTGGGAAATGTAGTAAGCTTTTTAGAGATCCCCAATAACAAAATGTGAAACCAAGCATATACAAGTTCGTGATGTTCAGCCAGGAACTGTACATGAAACTAGAACAATAATAACTTTCCAGGGAAAGATAGGGCTTCCCTGGTGGCTCAGACAGTAAAGAATCTGCCTGCAATATGAGAGACCTGGGTTCAATCCCTGGGTTAGGAAGATCCTCTAGAGGAGAGCACAGCAACCCACTCCAGTGTTCTTGCCTGGAGAATCCCATGGACAGAGGAACCTGATGGGCTGGCAAAGAGTCAGAAACGACTGAAAGACTAAGCATCCAGGTCACCAGGGGAAGATAAAAGACTTCAGAGCTTCTAAAATGTATCAATTACAATGTTCAGCATAAAACAATATAGTAGAAGACATTTAAGACATAAAAAAACTATGACTTACAGTCAATAAAAATAGTCGATAGAAACTGACTCATCAAGAGTCAGATGTTGGATTAATCAGGCAAAGACTTTGAAGCAGTTTTGATAAACAAGTAAGTTCAGAGAATTAAAGACCAAGTTGTTTAAAGTATTAGGGGAAAATGTAAATCTTTCCTTAGGGTGTGCGGCAGCTGTCACAGTTTTAAGAGTTGGGGCTGGCGATGGAGGGACTAGAGTTGGATTCAGGTGGGAGGCAGGTTTTTTGCTGTGCTGTGGCCACCACCACCCTATTGGTGGTGGGACTTGATCCAAAGTTGCTGGAGCAGGGGGCTTCCCTGATGGCTTAGATGGTAAGGAAACTGCCTGCAACACAGGAGACCCAGGTTTGATCCCTGGGTCAGGAAGATCCCCTGGATAAGGGAATCATTACCCACTCCAGTATTCTTGCCTGGAGAATCCCATGGACAGAGAAATCTGGAAGGCTAATGCTACAGCCCACATGGTCACAAAGAGTTGGACATTGTTGAGCCAGTTACACTTTCAATGTTTACTTTTTTTTTTTTTTTTTTTTGTGGAGCAGAAGCCCTGAGGGTCAGGCCCAAACTGGTTTTGTTCCCTTTAAGAGTGTGTTTTCTTCTCCCTGAAGGGAACCCTTTGCCTCCTGGGGTCGGGTGGCAGAAAGTGCTAAAGCAGTGAAGCCTGTGAAGGCTTCTGACTCCAGTCAGTCACAGGCTGAGAGACAGTGTATTGCCTCTGCAACCTCAGGTGCCAATTCTCTTTGTCCCTCACAGCTCATCATACCCTCAGCTTCCACCACCTCTGCCCATGGTACAATTGCTCTGCGGGGCCGAAGGCCTGTGTGGGCTCTCAACATGTACTGGGGATGGGTAAGCTGTGTTGGAGTGGCTGCTATGAGAGATCCCAGCTGCTTCAGAGGTGTGCTGCTGGAGAAAGTGTTAATAATGGCTGCAGCCACCCACCCAGGCTCTGCCTCAGGACTGGGTTGCCTCTGGGTCCCATAGGCGAGTCTTTTCCCTTGTCATGGCTACCCTAGATCCAGTGCTGCATTGCAGTGTGGAGTGAGTGGAGCCAGAGAGTATGCTTGGCCCAGGCTGGGGTGCTCAATGAGTTAGTTGTGGGAAACCCTGCAGTTGCTAGAATAGATTTCTCTCTGCCCTGTCTGAGGGCAACCAGTGAGTGCCAGTTCAGGCTTCTTCAGAGCTTCTGTTAGTCTTAGAGGTCCTCCAACTAGCCAAGGGGGCTTGTCTCCCCTCCGTAGGATGTCAGAACTGCAGCACTCACTCTGGGACTTGAATTGTTCACTCCCCAGGTTCGATGTCCTCCCATGAAGTCTCCCTTTTTTTCTGAGTTCCCTCTCAGGGGCACAGGTCCCCCATGGATTGTTCTTTCCCTCTTCCAACCCAATTACCTGTGGGTCTTTCTTACAACCTTGGTTTTACAGGAGTCCTTCTGCCAGTTTCCAATTAGTTTTCAGTGAGAATTATTCCACATGTAGATTTATTTTTGATGTGTTCGTGGGCAGAGGTGAGCTCTATGTGCTCTTATTCTGCCACCTTGATTGGAATCCCCTTGTAGCAATTATTTAAATTATATATTTTGTAATTCAACTTCCTTTAGATGTGATATTTTGCTGTTATCGTTTAGTGCCTCAGTCGTGTCTGACACTGCAACCCCATGGACGGGGCTCCCTGTCTATGGGATTTCCCAGGCATAGAAATGATAACAAACACCCAATTATGTCTTGACTCATCATTTAATCATTACTTGGAATTGCTTATTTTTATAGAAATTTTCCTATAATTTTATCTGAATGTTTGTACTTGCCATTATTTGAAATCTTTGCAGTGGCTTTTCTCATACAGAGCTCTACATTTATGGCTGCCACTTGAATCCTATTGGCACTTCAAATTTTATTTACTCAAAATTGTATGAATATATTCCTTTTTCCACATCATTATTTCTCTGAAATCCCCACATTTCCGAGCATCCCATATCTAATCAATCCCTCTAATGTCTCTCAAAACTGGTCTATCCTTTCTTGTCCCATTACAGTAATTCAGGCCCCATTACTTTTTATCTGGGCCCTAACTATCATAATGGCATTACTTCCAATCTATTAATTTTCATACTTGCCGGGAGCCGGTGAGGCATTCCACTCGTGACAAAGGTCATGAGGAAGGAGGCTCGGCATACGCAAAGGCGGGATCGAGCCTCAGGAGTCCCCCCGGATATTCTCGAGCATCTACCCCAAAAAATCAGAGTCTGCCTACTTTATTGCTTTGTGCTCTCGCCTCTGACTTTACTGGGGGCTGTCCCCTACCACCATCTCGCTCTCTCTGTCAAAGAGTTAACTTACAGCTCCAATTAATAAAGTTCCTGGGCAATTAGGAGTGTTTAAATCCAAACCCCTCAGATGGCTCTCTAACTCACCTGACAAGTTTACCGGGACGCCTACAGCTATGCATATGATTGTTTACAGTCTCCCAGCCTTGAGAGGCACGGGAAGCTTAAGATATTCAAATAGCTTAGAACCTCTCAGAGAGTTAGAAACTGTCAGAATAAAGGATTTCATTGATGAGCCAATGCTCGTTGCCAAGTTTTCACATCCCCTGAATTGTATCCTTGAATGTGTATTAATTAATATAGTTGGTATATAGAAAAAATAAGTAGTGGCCTTGGTGTTAGTAACTTTAGACCCTTAAGGTAATAAATTCTTTCCTTTGTTGTAAACCCATTACACATCCGCCCTATAGGAATGCAATTTTATCTTCGGAAGATGGCGCCAAACCTTAAAATAATTACTCTTAGAGAAAATAAGTCTTTGTTGATAAGTCCTTGTCAAGAGTCATAAAATGTTAATAGGCCTTCTGGCCAGAAGATGATGTAAATCACCTAAACCATTTGTATACGATAAATTTGCAGGAAAGAAACCCTGGTTTTTGATAAGGATCAAAAACTGCTGACTTTGCATCCCCTATTATCCTCTATGTGTAACTTAGGGTATAAAAACCCCTGTTGAAAATAAAGCTACGGGCCTTGCTCACCAACGCTTGGTCTCCCCATGTCATTCTTCCCTTTAACTTCTGGCTGAAGTCTCCATCTGGAGCGCGGATATCCTCTGTGACCATTTATTTGCCTGGGCTTCTAAGACCCACTCGAGAAGGTGTCTAAGGTGGGGCACCTTCCGCTATTCGAGAGGGCGCCTGCGGCCTCCGTGGTCAGAGCTAACCTCGTGTCACGGGTTATACTGATTTTCCGCGTAAACCAAGCTACTCAGCCTCTTTTCTCCACTGAATTTTCCTACTGAGCTATCCTCATTCTATTACTCTTTATATCTCTAATTAGCATATAAATAGTCACCTAGGCCGTCTCTCCTTCGAATACCCTGGATTAGCCGGGGCAGGACCCCGGCACATACTGTTTTCTTTCTTTCAAGATTCATCCTCCTAATGCCCACCTTAATCATTATAGAAGGCAACACTTTCTTTTATTAGATTTCTTTAGAGATTGGGTGTTATATTGTCACTTGGAATCCATGTCACAATGTGTGATATGTAGCAGGAAAAGACAGGCCATTCCCATTTCTCCAAGGCACATGGCATGGTGCAAGCATTCTGACTGCTTCAGGGATGTTTTGTCATTTGGTCAACTGAAAGATTTTGCAGGCTCAGAAATGGCGAGTAATAGGTAAGGAAATTAAGCTCCCCAATAAGTGTGCTGATAGTTAGGCAACAGTGAAATCTGTCTTCAAGTGAGTTTTTAGGTGACGAATATTTGGGATTGTCCTCTTCTCTATCATCAGTCTTCATTTAATGGAGCAGTTCATAAGTATACCTGGTTTTATTGTGCTTCATACATGTGGCTTTTTTTTTTTTTTTAATTGAAGATTTGTGGCAGCCCCGTGTCAAGCAATTCTACTGGTGCCATTTTTTCAACAGCATTGGCTCACTTTTGTCTCTATGTCACATTTTGGTAATTCTCACAATATTTCAAACTCTTTCAAAATTATAGTATTTGTTATTGTGGTCTATGTCAATGATCTTTGAGATTACTACAGTAATTGTTTTGGGTTTCATGAGTTGCAGCTGTATGAGATGGTGGGATTAACTGATACATTCATGTTTGCTTTGACTACTCTTTTCACTGACAGTTCCCCAACCTGTCTCTCTCTCCTCAGTCCTTCCTATTCTCTGAGATACAGTGATACTTAAATTAGGCCAATTAATAACTCTACAATGGCTTCAAAGTGTTCAGGTGAAAGGAAGAATCACGTCTCTCACTTTCAATCAAATCTACAAGTGACTAAGCTTAGTGAGGAAGGGATGTCAAAAATGCATAGGCCTAAAGCGAGGCCTCTTGTGCCAAACTGTTAGACAATTTGTGAAGGGAAAGGAAAAGTTCTTGAAGGAAATGAAAAGTGCTACTCCAGTGTACACATGAATGATAAGAAGCAAAGAAAATAGTCTCATTACTGATGTGGAGAAAGATTTAGTGTTCCGGGATATAAGATCAAACCAGCCACAATATTTCCTTAAACCAAAGCCTAATCCAGAGCAAGCCCTAACTCTCTTCAATTCTATGAAGGCTGAGAGAGGTGAGGAAACTGCAGAAGAGAAGTCTGAAGCTATCAAAAGTTGGTTTATGAGGTAGAAGCTGCAACAAGTTATCCAGGAGATCTAGCTAAGATAATCAGTGATAATTGCCACACTAAGCAATAGATATCTAGTGCAGATGAAACAGCCTTCTCTTAGAAGAAAATGCCATCTAAGTAGACTTTCAAAACTACAGAAGTAAAGTCAATATCCAGCTTTAAAGGACAGGCTGCCTCTCTTGTTGGAGGCAAATGCAGGTAGTAACTTGAAGTTGAAGCCACTTACCATTAAAAAACCTTCGAGTCTTTAGAATTATGCTAAATCTACTCTTCCTGTGTTTTATAAGAACAGCAAAGCCTGAATGATAGCATGTCTGCTTGCAACATGGTTTACTGAATATTTTATGCTCACTGTGGAGATATACTGCTCAGAAAAAAAATATTTCTTTTAAAATAGACTCTTTGTGACCCCATGGACTGGCCCACCAGGCTCCTCTGTCCATGGAATTCTCCAGACAAGAATACTGGAGTGAGTTGCCATTCCCTTCTCCAGGGAATCTTCCAAACCCAGGGATTGAACTCAGGTCTCCTGCATTTCAAGAGGATTCTTTACCATCTGAGCCACCAGGAAAGCCCCAAAATGTTACTAGTGACTAACAAATCCACCTGGTATTTCAAGAATTTGGATGGAAATGTGTGAAGAGATTAATGTTTTTGTCATGCCAACTAACTCAACATTCATTCTACAACCCTTGGATCAAGGAGTAGTTTTTGACTATTAAGTCTTATTATTTAAGAAATACATTTTGAGGGTGTGTATCTGCTAAAGACGGTTGTCCTTCTGACTGTTAAGGCAAAGTAAATTGAAAACTTTCTGAAAGGATTCACTATCTTAGATGCCTTTAAGAACATTCATGATTCATACAAAGAAATCTAAATATCCATACCAACAGGAGTTTGGAAGAAGTTGGCGGTAACTGTCAAGGATGACTTTGAGGGGTTCAAGACTTCAATAGAGGATGTCACTGCAGATGTGATGGAAATAGCAAGAGAACTAGAAGTGGAGCCTGAAGATGTGATTGAATTGTTCCAATCTCATGATAAAACTTGAGCAGATGTGAAGCTGCTCTTATGGATGAGAAAAGAAAGCAGTTTCTTGAAATGGAACCTGCTCCTGGTGAAGATGCTATGAAGACTGCTGTAATGACAACAAAGGGTTTATAATATAAACAGAGTCTGAAAGGATTTGACTTCAATTTTGGAAGAAGTTCTACTGTGGGTAATATGCTATCAAACAGTATCGTATGCTACAGAGAAATTTTTCCTGAAAGGAAGAGTCAATTGATATGGCAAACTTCATTGTTGTATTATTTTAAGAATTTGCCAAAACCATCCCTACTTTCAGCAACCAACACCCAAAACCCTGATCAGCCAGCAGCCATCAACATTGAGGCAACACCCTCCCCCAACATAAAATGTTATGACTCACTGAAGTCTCAGATTATAGTTAGTATTTTTTAGCAGTAAATTATTTTTTATCCATCTTGTGCATTGTTTTTTAAGACATAATGCTATTGAACACTTAACAGAATACACTACAGTGTAACATTTATACATACTGGAAAACTGAAAAAGATTGTGTGACTCAGTTTTTTGTGATATTCACTGTATTGTAATGCCCAGGAACCAACCCTCAATATCTCCATATATTCCTGACCAGATTGTGCTAAAATGTTTTAAAATTGTCAATCTGGTTATGATGTTGACAGTGGTTAAAATAAAGCATTGAAAAAGGTGCTAGAGTGTTAAGAATTAAACACATAAATAAAAAATATTTAGGAAATGAGCTTTTTCTAAGAATCGGAATAAAAATGCAAATACCATATGAATTTTTTAAACACGAAATATTGGTAACAAGGTACAGCGGAAAGGGAATATCTGGTCTCTATAGTGAAACAAAACAAAATTCCTGAAGAAGCTGCAAGAATAGGCCAAATATTGCTGCAGGACAGAGGGCACTGTATAAGCAGAGTAACTGAGTATTTGGTAAAAAACCTGGGTGCAGTAGATGAGCAACTTAGGAAAAGGGGAATTTTAATCCAAATTTAATGTGCAAATCCAATCAATGGGTATCACAACTTTTAGAGATACTAGCTACCTATCAATACCCACGTAGACTTTAGTTTGGTAGATGTAGAACATGAATCACAACATTGCTATATCTACATTGCCTGATTAATTTTATTATTCAGCATTGTTACAGGAAAAAGTCAGTTCAGTCACTGAGTCATATCCAACTCTTTGCAACACCATGGACTGTAGCATGCCAGGCTTCCCTGCCCATCACCAACACCTGGAGTTTACTCAAACTCATGTCCATCAAGTTGGTAATGCCATCGAACGATCTTATGCTCTGTCATCCCCTTCTCCCATCTTCAATCTTTCCCAGCATCTGGGTCCTTTCCAATGAATCAGTTCTTCATGTCAGGTGGCCAAAGTACTGGAGCTTCAGCATCAGTCTTTCCAAAGAATATTCAGGACTAATTTCCTTTAAAATTGATTGGTTTGATCTCCTTGAAGTCCAAGGGATTCTCAAGAGTCTTCTCCAACACTACAGTTCAAAAGCATCAATTCTTTGGCACTCAGCTTTCTTTATAGTCCAACTCTCACATCCAATCATGACTGTTGGAAAAATCATAGCCTTGACTAAAAGGCCTTCATTGGCAAAGTGATGTCTCTGCTTTTTAATATGCTGTCTCAGTTGGTCATAGCTTTTCTCCCAAGGAGCAAGCATCTTTTAATTTCATGGCTGCATTCACCATCTGCAGTGATTTTGGAGCCCCCCAAAAGTAAAGTCTGTCACTATTTCCATTGCTTCTCCATCTATTTGCCATGAAGTGATGGAACCAGATGCCATGAATTAGCTTTCTGAATGTTGAGTTTTAAGCCAGCTTTTTCACTCTCCTCTTTCACTTTTATCAAGAGGCTCTTTAGTTCTTCTTTGCTTTTTGCTATAAGGATGGTGTCATCTGCATATCTGAGGTTATTGATATTCTTCTCAGCAATCTTGATTTCAGCATGTGCTTCATCCAGCCCAGAATTTTGCATGATGTACTCTACCTATAAGTTAAATAAGCAGGGTGACAATATACAGCCTTAATGTACTCGTTTCCCTATTTGGAACCAGTCTGTTGTTCCATGTCCAGTTCTAAGTGTTGCTTCTGGACCTGCATACAGGTTTCTCAGGAGGCAGGTCAGGTGGTCTGGTATTCCCATTTCTTAAGAATTTTCCACAGTTTGTTGTGATCCGAACAGTCAAAGGCTTTGGCGTAGTCAATAAAGCAGAAATAGATGTTTTTCTGGAATTCTCTTGATTTTTGATGATCCAACAGATGGCAATTTGATCTCTGGTTCCTCTGCCTTTTCCAAATCTAGCTTGAACATCTGGAAGTTCACAGTTCACGTAATGTCAAAGCCTGGCCTGAAGAATTTTGAGTATTACTTTGCTAGCCTATGAGATGGGTGCAATTGTGCAGTAGTTTGAGCATTCTTTGGCATTGCCTTTCTTTGGGATTGGAATGAAAACGGACCTTTTCCAGTCCTGTGGCCATTACTGAGTTTTCCAAATTTGCTGCCAAATTGAGTGCAGCCCTTTCACAGCATCATTTTTTTTAGGATTTGAAATAGCTCAACTGAAATTTCATCACCTTCACTAGCTTTTTTCATAGTGATACTTCCTATTGCCCACTTGACCTTGCATCCAGGATGTCTAACTCTGAGTGATCACACCATTGTGATCTTCATGATCTTCTTTGTATAGTTCTTCTGTGTATTCTTGCCACCTCTTCTTAATATCTGTTAGGTCCGTACAATTTCTGTCCTTTATTGTACCCATCTTGGCATGAAAATTTCCCTTGGTATCTCTAATGTTCTTGAAGAGCTCTCTAGTCTTTCACATTATATTGTTTTCCTTTATTTCTTTGTACTGATCACTGAGGGAGGCTTTCTTATCTCTCCTTGCTATTCTTTGGAACTCTGCATTCAAATGGGTATATCTTTCCTTTACTCCTTTGCCTTTTGCTTCTCTTCTTTTCATAGCTTTTTGTAAGGCTTCCTCAGACAACCATTTTGCTTTTTTCCTTTATTTTTCTTTGTGACAGTCTTGATGACTGCGTCTTGTACAATGTCACAAACCTCTGTCCATAGTTCTTCAGGCACTCTGTCTGTCAGATCTAATCCCTTGAATCTATTTGTCACTTCCACTGTATAATCATATGGGACTTGGTTTAGGTCATACCTGAATGGTCTGGTGGTTTTCCATACTTTCTTCAATTTAGGTCTGAGTTTGGCAAGGAGAAATTCATGATCTAAGCCACAGTCAGCTCCCGGTCTTGTTTTTGCTGACTGTAAAGAGCTTCTCCATCATTGGCTGCAAAGAATACAATAAATTTAATTGAGGTATTGACCATTTGGTGACATCCATGGGTAGAGTCATCTCTCGTGCTGTTGGAAGAGGGTGTTTGCTATGACCAGTGTGTTTTCTTGGCAAAACTCTGTTAGCCTTTGCCCTGCTTCATCCTGTACTCTAAGGTCAAATTTGCCTGTTATTCCAGGTATCTCTTGATTTCCTCCTTTTGAATTCCAGTCCTCTATAATGAAAAGGACATATCTTTTGGGTGTTAGTTCTAGAAGGTCTTGTAGGTCTTCATAGAACTGTTCAACTTCAGCTTCTTCAGCATTACTGATTGGGGCATAGATTTGGATTGCTGTGATATTGAATGGTTTGCCTTGGAAATGAACAGAGATCATTCTGTCATTTTTGAGATTGCATCCAAGTACTGCATTTTGGACTCTTGTTGACTATGAGGGCTACTCTATTTCTTCTAAGGGATTCTTACCCACAGTAATAGGTATAATGGTTATCTGAGTTCAATTCACCCATTCCACTCCATTTTAGTTCACTGAGTCCTAAAATGTTGATGTTCACTCTTGCTGTCTCCTGTTTGACCACTTTCAATTTACCTTGATTCATGGACCTAACATTCCAGGTTCCTGTACAAAATTGTTCTTTACAGCATCAGACTTTACTGCCATCACCAGTCACATCCAAAACTGGGTGTTTTTGCTTTGGCTCTGTCTCTTCATTCTTTCTGGAGTTATTTCTCCACTGTTCTCCAGTAGCATATTGGGCACCTACCGATCTGGGGAGTTCATCTATCAGTGTCCGTTTTTTTTTTTTTTTTTTTTTTTTACCTTTTCATACTGTTTATGGGGTTCTCAAGCAAGAATACTGAAATGTTTTGCCATTCCCTTCTCCAGTGGGCCACATTTTGTCAGAACTCTCCACTATGACCAGTCTGTTTTGGGTGGCCCTTCATGGCATGTCTCATGCTGCTGCTAAGTCGCTTCAGTCGTGTCTGACTCTGTGCGACCCCATAGACGGCAGTCCACCTCATTCATTTAGACATGGCTGTGATCCATGTGATCAGTTTGATTAGTTTTCTGTGATTGTGGTTTTCATTCTGTCTGCCCTTTGATGGATAAGAATAATAGGCTTATGGAAACTTCCTTATGGGAGGGACTGGCTGAAGGGGAAACTGGTTCTTGTTCTGATGGGCGGGGCCATGCTTAGAAAATCTTTAATCCAATTTTCTGTTGATGGGCGTGGCTGTGTTCCCTCCCTGTTGTTTGCCCTGAGGCCAAACTATGGTGGAGGCAATGAAGATAATGGCGACCTCCTTCAAAAGGTCCCAAGCAGGTACTGCCATACTCAGTGCCCTTGACCCTTTACCAGGCCACTACCAACCCACGCCTCTGCCGGAGACTTTCTGGACACACATGGGCAATTCCAGGTCAGACTCTTGTAGGGTCACTGCTCCTTTCTCCTGGATCCTGGTGTGCACAAGGTTTTGTTTATGCCCTCCAAGAGTCTGTTTCCCCAGTCCTGTGTAAGTTCTGGCATTTCTATGGTGTGGTTAATGTTGACCTCCTCCAAGAGGACTTATGCCATACCCAGGTCTGCTGCACCCAGAACCCTGACCCTGTGGCAGGCCAAAGAGACACAAACACAGTTCTGGCTCAGTCTCTGTGGGGGACTCTGGGTTCTGGTGTACACAAGATTTTGTCTGTGCCATCCAAGAGTCTGTTTACCCATTCCTGTGTAAGTTCTGGTGGCTCTATGGTGGGGTTAATTGCAACCTCCTCAAAGAGGGCTTTTGCTATACCCAGGTCTGCAGCACCCAGGGTCCCTGCCCCTGCAGCAGGCCACTGCTAACCCATACCTCCACAGGAGACACTCAAACACTCAAAGGCAGGTCTGGCTCAGGCTCTGTGGAGTCCCCTGGCATGCATAAGGTTTTGTCTGAGCCCTCGGAACATCTCTGGCCAGTATGGGGTTTGATTCTAAATGCAATTTCGCCCCTCCTACCATCTTGCTGTGGCTTCTCCTTTGCCCTTGGACATGGGTTATACTTTTTTGTGGGATTCAACATTCTCCTGTTGATGGTTGTTTGGCAGCGAGTTGTAATTTTGGAGTTCTAGCCGGAGAAGATGAGCACACATCCTTCTACTCCTCCAGACAGTTGAAAATGGAAAACACTCACTTTCTTGGTGCACTGGATTAGTCTTCCTTCAATCTCAGTAGTCTAGACCAATGCTGCACAACATATAGTATCTGAATTGATAAAGACTATCAACTCTGTTACAGATCTGCAAAAAAAAAAAAAAAAAAAATACTGTTAGTGAGGGTAAGCATTTAGGCATTTTTATAGTAATGTGGCATTGCTGTAACATCCAAGAGCATAATAAGTGGATTTGTCATTTTGAATAAGATTAGACCAGTTCAGTTGTTGAATTCATGATATGATTTTTATATGTTTCAAACTGAACCCTACTATGCCATATGAGATAATGTTGTGAGGTGTGATGTTTTAAGGTGTTTGTTACCTCTATTTCAAAAGATGTAGGAATATGAGAAAATATAAGCTTTTATATTTATAACAATATTTTATACTTAATATTTGATCATTTTTTCTAGATTTAATATCTATAATTTATAATTAAATTAAAGAAGTCAATTTTTAATTATTTATTTTAAAATGTATCTTGTTCAGTTACTTTCTTGTGCAGCTATTTGTGACACCATGAACTGCACCACAATAGGCTTCCCTGTCCTTCATTATCTCCTGGGGTTTGATCAAACTCATGTCCATTGAGTCAGTGATGCCATCCAACCATCTTATCCTCTGTCTTCACCTTCTCTTCCTGCCCTCAGTCTTTCATAGCATCAGGGTCTTTTCCATTGAGTTGGCTCTTTGCATCAGGTGGCCAACATATTGGAGCTTTAGCATCAGTCCTTCCAATGAATATTCAGGGTTGATTTCCTTTAGGATTGACTGGTTCAAAATCCACACTGTCCAAGGGCTTCTCAAGAGTCTTCAACATCACGGTTCAAAAGCATCGATTCTTTGGTGCCCAGCCTTCTTTAAGGTCCAAATCTCACATCTATACATGACTACTGGGAAAACCATAGCTTTGACTATATGGACATTTGACAGCAGCAAAGTGACGTCTCTGCATTTTAATGCACTGTCTAGGTTTGCAAAAGCTTTTCTTCCAAGGAGCAAGTCTCTTTTAATTTCCTTGCAGTCACCATCTGCAGTGATTTCTGAGCCCAAGAAAATGAAATCTGACAAAGTTTCCACTTACTATCCATCTATTTGCCATAAAGTAAGAGGATTGGATGCCATGATCTTCATTTTTTGAATGTTGAGTTCTAGCCCAGCTTTTTCACTCTTCTCTTTCACCTTCATCAACAGGCTCTTCAGTTCTTCTCCACCTTCAGCCAGTAGAGTGGTATCATCTGCATATCTGAGGTTGTTGATATTTCTCCCAGCAGTATTGATTGCAGCTTGTGATTCAAGCAATGATTCACAAAATGTACTCTACATGTAAGTTAAACAAGTAGGGTGACAGTATACAGCCTTGTTGCACACCTTTCCCAATTTTGAACCAGTCTATTGTTTAATGTCCAGTTGTAACTGTTGCTTCTTGACCTGCATACAGTTTTCTCAGGAGGCAAGCAATGTGGTCTGGTGTTCCCATGTCTTTAAGAATTTTCCACAATTTGTTGTGATCCACACAATCAAAGAAATTAGCTTAGTCAATGAAGTAGAAGTTTTTCTGGAATTCCCTTGCTTTTTTTGTGACCCAATGGACACTGACAATTTGATTTCTGGTTCCTCTGCCTTTTCCAAATCCAGATTGCTACATCTGGACGTTCTTGGTTCATTTGCTGCTCAAGTCTAGCTTGAGTGATTTTGAGCATAATCTTGCTAACATGTAAAATGAATGCAATTGTTTGGTAATTTGAGCGTTCTTTGGCATTGCCTTTCTTTGGGATTGGAATGAAAACTGACCTTTTCCAGTCCTGGGTCCACTGCTGAGTTTTCCAAATTTGCTGGCATATTGAGTGTAGCACTTTAACAGCATCATCTTTTAGAATTTGAAATAGTTCAACTGGAATTCCATCACCTCCACTAGCTTTGTCTGTAGTAATTCTTCCTTAGGCCCACTTGACTTTGCATTCCAGGATGTCTGGCTCTAGATGAGTGCTCACACCGTCTTGGTTATCTAGGTCATTAAGATCTTTTTTGCACAGTTCTTCTGTGTATTGCCACCTCTTCTTAATCTCTTCTGCTTCTTTATGTCCTTGCTGTTTTTGTCCTTTATTGTGCTCATCTTTGCATGAAATGTTCCTTTGATATCTCTAATCTTCTTGAAGAGATTGCTAGTCTTTCCCATTCTATTTTTTCCCTCTATTTCTTTGCACTGATTACATAGCATGACTTTTTTTTTTTTTTTAATCTCTCCTTGATATTCTTTGGAACTCTGCATTCAGATGGGTCTATCTTTCCTTTTCTGCCTAGCCTTTCACTTCTCTTCTTTTCTAAGCTATTTTTAAGACCTCCTCAGACAACCAGTTTGCCTCCTTGCACTTCTTTTTCTTGGGGATTGTTTTGGTCACCACTACAGTGTTATGAACCTCCATCTATAGTTCTTCAGGCACTCTATCAGATCTAGTTCTTTGAATCTATTCATCACTTCCACAGAATAAGAGACTTGATGCCTAGGGATTTCCCCTACTTTCTTCAATTTGAGCCTAAATTTTACAATAAGGATCTGAGCCACAGTCATATCCAGGACTTGTTTTTGCTGACTGTATAGAACACTTTATCTTTGGATGCAAAGAATATAATCAATCTGATTTCAGTATTAACCATCTGGTGATGTACGTGTGTAGAGTCGTGTCTTGTGCTGTTGGAAGAGGGTGTTTGTTATGACCAGTGGGTTCTCTTGGCAAAACTCTGTTAACCTTTGCTCCACTTCATTTTGTACTCCAAGGCCAAGCTTGTTACTCCAGGTATCTCCTAACTTCCTACTTTTGCATTCCAGTTCCCTATGGTGTACAGGACATCATATTTTTGTGTTAGTTCTAGGAGGTCTTGTAGGTCATCATAGAATGGTTCAACTTCAGCTTTTTTCAGCATTAGTGGCTGGGGCATAGACTTGAATTACTGTGATGTTGAATGCTTTGCCTTGGAAACGACTGAAGCTCATTCTTCATGTTTGAAATTGCAACCAAGTACTTCATTTCAGACTCTTTTGTTGACTATGATGGCTACTCTATTCCTTGTAAGGGATTCTTGCCCATGGTAGTAGATATTATGGTCATCTGAATTAAATTCACCCATTCCAGTCCATTTTAGTTCACTGATTCTTAAAATGTTGATTTTCACATTTGCTATCTCCTATTTGACCACATCCAATTTGCCTTGATTCATACATTCTAAGTTCCTATGCAATATTTTTCTTTACAGCATTGGACTTTACTTTTACCATCAGATAAAACCACTACTGAGCATTCTTTCCACTTTGGCTCAGTGTCCTCCTTCTTTCTGTAGCCATTTCTCTGTTCATCCCCAGGAGTATATTGGACAGCTAATAATCTGGACTATTTTTCTTTCAGTGTCGTATCCTTTGCCTTTTCAAATAAATATGTCTTACATGTAACTAATAAAACTTCATTGTACCCTTTTCCCTAACATGCTAATAGTAATGAATTATATAACAAATATAACATATTATATAAAAACTACAACAAATTATAAAACAAATATAAATATATATAACACATAACATATTTAATATGTTTATAATATATAATACGTTTTATATTCATTGTAATATATAATAAATTTATATACTTATATATTTTTATATAATTATATAAATAATTATATATTTAAAGGCAGAGGAACCAGAGATTAAATTGCCAACATCCGCTGGATCATGGAAAAAGCAAGAGAGTTCCAGGAAAACATCTATTTCTGCTTTATTGACTATGCCAAAGCCATTGACTGTGTGGATCACAATAAACTGTGGAAAATTCTTCAAGAGATGGGAATACCAGACCACCTGATCTGCCTCTTGAGAAATTTGTATGCAGGTCAGGAAGCAACAGTTAGAACTGGACATGGAACAACAGACTGGTTTCAAACAGGAAAAGGAGTACGATAAGGCTGTATATTGTCACCCTGTTTATTTAACTTCTATGCAGAGTACATCATGAGAAACGCTGGACTGGAAGAAACACAAGCTGGAATCAAGATTGCTGGGAGAAATATCAATAAGCTCAGATATGCAGATGACACCACCCTTATGGCAGAAAGTGAAGAGGAACTAAAAAGCCTCTTGATGAAAGTGAAAGTGGAGAGTGAAAAAGTTGGCTTAAAGCTCAACATTCAGAAAACGATCATGGCATCAGGTCCCATCACTTCATGGGAAATAGATGGGGAAACAGTGGAAACAGCGCCAGACTTTATTTCTCTGGGCTCCAAAATCACTGCAGATGGTGACTGCAGCCATGAAATTAAAAGACGCTTACTCCTTGGAAGGAAAGTTATGACCAACCTAGATAGCATATTCAAAAGCAGAGACATTACTTTGCCAACAAAGGTCCGTCTAGTCAAGGCTATGGTTTTTCCTGTGGTCATGTATGGATGTGAGAGTTGGACTGTGAAGAAGGCTGAGCGCCGAAGAATTGATGCTTTTGAACTGTGGTGTTGGAGAAGACTTTTGAGAGTCCTTTGGACTGCAAGGAGATCCAACCAGTCCATTCTGAAGGAGATCAGCCCTGGGATTTCTTTGGAGGGAATGATGCTAAAGCTGAAACTCCAATACTTTGGCCACCTCATGAGAAGAGTTGACTCATTGGAAAAGACTCTGATGCTGGGAGGGATTGGAGGCAAGAGGAGAAGGGGACAACAGAGGATGAGATGGCTGGATGGCATCACTGACTCGATGGACATAAGTCTGAGTGAACTCCGGGAGTTGATGATGGACAGGGAGTCCTGGTGTGCTGTGATTCATGGGGTCGCAAAGAGTCAGACATGACTTAGTGACTGATCTGGTCTGGTTATAATTTTATATAAATAATATGTTTTTAATATATAATTTAACATATATATATATAACATATAACATTATATAACAAATATAACAAATTATAAAAATGGACAGGTTCTTAAAATATAAAGACAAAAAAGTTTATCTGAGTTATATTTAATTTGGTTTTGTAAACATATTTAATGATGGTGTGAGAAAAACCACAGAGTATTATTTGCAGAGATATAAACTGTGGAAAATTCTGAAAGAGATGGGAATACAAGACCACCTGACCTGTCTCTTGAGAACCCTGTATGCAGGTCAGGAAGCAACAGTTAGAACTGGACATGGAACAACAGACTGGTTCCAAATAAGAAAAGGATTACATCAAGGCTATATATTGTCACCCTGCTTATTTAACTTATATGCAGAGTACATCACGAGAAACACTGGGCTGGAAGAAGCACAAGCTGGAATCAAGATTGCCCGGAGAAATATCAGTAACCTCAGATATGCAGATGACACCACCCTTACGGCAGAAAATTAAGAGAAACTAAAAAGCCTCTTGATGAAAGTGAAAGTGGAGAGTGAAAAAGTTGGCTTAAAGCTCAACATTTAGAAAATGAAGATCATGGCATCCGGTCCCATCACTTCATGGGAAATAGATGGGGAAACAGTGGAAACAGTGTCAGACTTTCTTTTTTGGGCTCCAAAATTACTGCAGATGGTGATTGCAGCCATGAATTTAGAAGACGCTTACTCCTTGGAAGAAAAGTTATGACCAACCTAGATAGCACATTCAAAAGCAGAGACATTACTTTGCCAACAAAGGTCCTTCTAGTCAAGGCTATGGTTTTTCCAGTAGTCATGTATGGATGTGAGAGTTGGACTGTGAAGAAAGCTGAGTGCTGAAGAATTGATGCTTTTGAACTGTGGTGTTGGAGAAGACTCTTGAGAGTCCCTTGGACTGCAAGGAGATCCAACCAGTCCATTCTAAAGGAGGTCAGCCCTGGGATTTCTTTGGAAGGAATGATACTAAAGCTGAAACTCCAGTACTTTGGCCACCTCATGCGAAGAGTTGACTCATTGGAAAAGACTCTGATGCTGAGAACGATTGGGGGCAGGAGGAGAAGTGGACGACAGAGGATGAGATGGCTGGATGGCATCACTGACTCGATGCACACGAGTTTGGGTGAACTCCGGGGGTTGGTGATGGACAGGGAGGCCTGGCATGCTACAGTTCATGGGGTCGCAGAGTTGGACACGACTGAGTGAATTGAACTGAACTGTCTAATGAAGCAATGAAACCATTAAAACCTAAGTAGAATTTTCAAACAAACCATTACAAATATATTCACACAAAAATAATAATTTGAAAGTAAGAATATTGAATTATAAAGTCAATATAAGATGTTATATGTGAATATTAATAGTCTAAAATGTACTCTTTCAGTAAACACATATAAGTTTTATAATTTTCATTTTTTATATTTTATGTTCTGATTATATTTTTGAAATGTAATTCTATATCTAATAAATATCAGGATTGAATCTAATAAAAATCAAGATTTTATAGTATATGTTTTATTTTAATATTAATAAATTTCTTTTATACTATGTTGATCTCAATGGATATGAATCACAAATAAAAGCAATTAAAAATATTCACAGATAGTTGACAAGCCTCTTCTCTAGGCAGCCTGTATTTTGGCTTAGTATTTCTCAGGCTGATTTTAATATGTGTGAAAAACTTGTGGATATTGTTAAAATGAGTATTATGAATTCAATATATTTATGATAGATGGTATTCTACATTCTATTGATTAAAAAGTTTGCAGATGATGCTAAAGCTGCCAGTTTCTATATCACAGTTTGAATATCACATTATTATAATTTTCTCATATATTCAGTATTATCCCACTTCACTAACACTGATGAATATGAATATGACTCTCCATTCCTGCCACCCCCCCCCACCCCTAAGAAAAAGAGTGGAAAAGGAAGCCAATAAGTATAATGGAAATTTTGAAGTTTCATGTGACTATCTTAATTTGACTTGATGAAGGAATATTATGAAGAGGTATCTGGGATTTTCCTATAAGGGTCATAATTATATGCAGATAACCTAAATGAAACAGTCATACTCTTTTTTCAGGCAGCAAGAATATGCTCTATCCAGATACAACAGTGCTTCTTCACTATAAATCTCTGACTGAAGTGCAGACCCCTCTTGACTTGAAGAGGGAATCTCAGGCCCTTGGAGACTGTGGGCTACTTCTATGTGCAAATAACTTCCTTGAGGATGAAATTCTGGGCCATAACCTTATTGGTTCAAGTGCTAAAAGTAAACAGTAATTTTAAAGGGGGAAATGGGGTTGTATCCCTTGTTAACAAAACTAAGCATAAAATAACAAGAAGTAGATTCATGGTGTAAATGACAGCTTCTCTGGCTTTCACTATTATAACATGATATCCACAAAAATTGGTGAATGGGGCTTACAGATTCCAGTAATAACAATGTGGCATGCTGAGATTAAGCCTCCAGGAGACACAGCAGAAAGAGATACCTATATAAAATCTAAGACAAACATATAGCATCACCCAACTGATGCTGGGAGGGATTGGGGGCAGGAGGAGAAGGGGACAACAGAGGATTAGATGGCTGGATGGCATCACTGACTCGACGGACGTGAGTCTGAGTCAACTCCAGGAGTTGGTGATGGACAGAGAGGCCTGGCATGCTGTGATTCATGGGGTTGCAAAGAGTTGGACACGACTGAGGGACTTAACTGAACTGAACTGTGTGAAGGCATAGGATAGTGATCAAAACCATCAACTGGAGGGGAATCTTCCTTTAAGAGACAGGAAAAGTTAGATCCTGGCAATATGTGTAATTTAAATTTTTTTTTGTCTGACTCATCCCCCAATCTTCCCTTGGCTCAAGACATCAGAAAACTGTTTGGGTTATCACAAAACTTCAGCTTTACTAGCTTCAGTTATTAGAAGACATGGTAAAACAAATAAAACAAATAATTAGAAGACATGGTAAAACAAATAATTAAGGGGCAGAAGATCTAGAGAGGAGGAGGTCGCATAGATGAAAGCCACAAAATCTTCATGTAAAATGTGTAATCACTGAAATCTTTGGCTAACCAAGGATCTGTGCTATTGTAGAGGAGACACCAATTTCTACAGTAACTTGAAGATAGAAAAACTGATTAGAGATTTCAACTGCTGTTATAAATTGAAACCTGAAATGCAAAGTTTGACCTAGCTGTGTTAAATGCTTCCCTGCTGGCTCACGTGGTACAGCATCCACCTGCAATGCAGGAGACCCAGGTTCAATCCCTGGGTCAAGAAGATCCCCTGGAGAAGGGAATGGCACCAGTATTCTTGCTTGGAGAAATCCATGGACAGAGGAACCTGGTGGGTTACAGTCCATGGGGTGGCAAAGAGTCAGACATGACTGAGCAATTACAACACACTTGAGAAAAAGGTAACTAAAGTCAAAGTCTCTACAATGTATCCATCATAATCTTTAATATTCATGTAAAAAACACTTAGGTTTTTTAAAAAGCATTATAAAATATAACATATAAGTACTAATCAAAAGAAATCTTCAGTAGTTTTATTAATATCAAATTAGTGAACTTTGGGGCAAAGAAAATTATCAGGACTAAACATGACCGTTCACCAAGAAGACAAAACAATACCAGATGATCATGCAAAAATAAAGATCTTAAAGATACATAAGGCTTATGTATTTTTGTAATATATAGAAAAATTGAAATAACTGAGAGGAGAAAGTTATAAATATCCTTAAAATTTAGGAAGATTGAAATCATTTCATGTATCTTTTCCAAACACAAAGGTATAAAACTAGAAATCAATAGCAAGAGGAAATCTGGAAATTTCACAAGTATATAAAAATTAAATAATACAGTCCTGAACAACCAATTGTCAAAGGTATACTAAAATAGGAAGTCAAAAGATATCTTGAAAAAAATGAAAATGGAACCACAAAATAACAAAACTTCTAGGGTACAACAAAAGCACTGGTAAGAGGGAAGTTGACAGTGACAAATGAGTGCATTAAAAAATTTTCAAATAAATAATCTAATTGTATACCTTTGTTGTTGCTGTTCATTCACTTGGTTGTGTCCAACTCTTTGAAACCCATGCATTGCAGCACACCAGGCTTCCCTGTCCTTCACCATCTCCCAGAGCTAGCTTTAACTCATGTGCATTGAGTCGATGGGCTTCCGTGTTGGCTCTGATGGTAAAGAGTCTGCCTGCAATGCGGGAGACCCAGGTTCAAATGATCCCTGGTTGGGAAGATCCCCTGGAGAAGAAAATGGCAACTCACTCCAGTACTCTTGCCTGGAAAATTCCAGACAGAGGAGCTTGGTAGGCTACAGTCCATGGGGTAACAAAGAGTTACAGTCCATGGGGTAACAAGACTGAGTGACTTCACTTTCTTTCAAATAGAGTTGGTGATACCATCTAACCATCTCGTTCTCTGTCATGCCCTTCTCCTCCTGCCTTCCATCTTTCCCAGCACCAGGGACTTTTCTAATGAACCAGCTCTTCGCATCAGGTGATCAAGTATTGGATCTTTAGCTTCAGCATCAGTCCTTCCAATGAATGTTAAAGATTTATTCCCTTTAGGATTGACTGGTTTGGTCTCCTTACAGTCCAAGGGATTTTCAAGAGTCTTCTCCAGCATCAGAGTCTCAAAACATCAGTTCTTTGGTGCTTAGCCTTCTTTATGGTCCAGTTCTCACATCTATACATGACTACTGGAAAAATCATAGCTTTGACTAGATGGACCTTGGTTGGCAAAGTAATGTTTCTTCTTTTTAATATGCTGTCAAGGTTTGTCATATCTTCTCTTCCAAGGAGCAAGCACCTTTTAATTTCATGGCTGCAGTCAGCCACTGCAGTGATTTTGGAGCCCCCCAAAATAAAGTTTGTCACTGTTTCCATTGTTTCCCCATAGATTTTCCATGCATTGATAGGACCGGATGCCATGATCTTTGTTTTTTAATTTTAAGCCAACTTTTTCACTGTCCTCTTTCACTTTCATCAAGAGGCTCTTTAGTTGTCCTTTGCTATATCTGAGGTTATTGGTATTTCCCCCAGAAATCTTGATTCCAGCTCGTGCTTCATCCAGCCCTGCATTCCATGTAATGTACTCTGCATATAAGTTAAATAAGCAGGATGACAATATACAGCCTTGACATACTCCTTTCCCAATTTGGAATCTGTCCGTTGTTCCATGTCCGGTTCTAACTGTTGTTTCTTGACCTGCATACAGTTTTCTCAGAAGGCAGGTCAGGTGGTCTGGTATTCCCACCTCTTAGAGAATTTTCCACAGATTGTTGTGATCCACACAGTCAAAGGTTTTATTTTAACATAGTTAATGAAGCAGAAGTAGATATTTTTCTGGAATTCTTTTGCTTTTTTATGATCCAATGGATGTTAGTAATTTGATCTCTGGTTCCTATGGGTTTTCTAAGTACAGCTTGAACATCTGGAATTTTTTGATTCATGTTCTGTTGAAGCCTAGCTCGTATAATTTTGACCATTACTTTCCTAGAAAGTGAAATTAATGCAATTATATGGTAATTTGAACATTCCTTGGCACTGCCTTTGTTTGGGATTGGAATGAAAACTGACCTTTTCCAGTCCTGTGGCCACTGCTGAGTTTTCCAAATTTGCTGGCATGTTGAAATCAGCACTTTAACAGCATCATCTTTTAGGATTTGAAGTAGCTCAGCTGGAATTCTATCACCTCCACTAGCTTTGTTCATAGTGACGCTTCCTAAGGCCCACTTGACTTTACACTCCAAGATGTCTGGCTCTTGGTGAGTGATCACAGCATAGTATTTATGTGGGTCATTGAGATCTTTTTCATATGGTTCTGTGTATACTTGCCACCTCTTCTTTATCTCTTCTGCTTCTGTTAGGTCTGTATTGTTTCTGTCCTTTATTGTGCCTGTATTTGCATGAAATGTTTCCTTGGTATCTTCAATTTTCATAAAGTAATCTCTAGTCTTTCCCAGTCTATTGTTTTCCTCTATTTCTTTGCATTGATTACTTAGCATGCTTTAAAAAAAAAAAAAAAATCTCTCCTTGCTATTTTTTGGAACTCTGCATTCAGATGGTATATCTTTCATTTTCTGCTTTGCCTTTCATTTATATTCTTTTCTTAGCTATTTGTAAGGCCTCCTCAGATGACATTTTGCCTTTTTGCATTTCTTTTTTTGGGGGACAGTTTTTCTCACTGTGTCCTGTACAGTGTTACGATCCTCTGTCCTTAGTTCTTCAGGTACTCTGTGTATCAGATCTAATCCCTTGAATCTATTTATTACTTGCACTGTATAATCATAAGTGATTTGATTAAGTCATACCTGAATGGTCTAGTGGGTGTCCCTACTTTCTTCAATTTAAATCTGAATTTTGCAATAAGGAGTTCTTTATCTGAGTCACAGTCCACTTCCAGCTGCAAGGATATAATCAATCTGATTTTGGTATTGACCAGCTGGTGATGTACATGTTTAGAGTTGTCTCTTGTGTTGTTGGAAGAGGGTGTTTACTATGACCAATGTACTCTCCTGGCAATACTCTGTTAGCCTTTGCCCTGCTTCATTTTGTACTCCAAGGTCAAACTTGTCTGTTACTCCAGGGATCTCTTGACTTCCTACTTTCGTATTCCAGTCCCCTAAGATGAAAAAGACATCATTTTTTGTTGTTAATTCTAGAAGGTCTTGTAGGTCTTCATAGAAATGTTCAAGTTCAGCTTCTTTGGCATCAGTGGTTGGGGCATAGAGTTGGGTTACTATGATATTGAATGCTTTGCCTTTACACTTTAAACAACTAAAAAGAACAAACTAAGTCTAAAGTTTGAAGAAACGAGATAACGTCAATCAGAGCAGAAATAAGTAGAGAACAGAAAAAAAAATACCTAAAAATCATTAAAATTAAAAGTTGAACTTTGAAAAGAGAAACAAAATTGACAAAACTTTAGCTAGACTTATCAAAAAATAAAGTGAGGACTCAAAATTAGGAATTAAAGTGGAGCTACTACAACTGATAATACAAAATTGCAAAGAGTCATAAGCAACTACTATGAATAATTACTTGCCAACAAACTGGGAAACCTAGAAGAAATGGATAAATTCCTAGAAAATATGTAATTTATCAATACGAAATAATGAAATAAAAAAATCTAAACATATCAGTAATGGGCAAGGATATTGAGTCACTGATTAAAAGCTTCCCAGCAAATAAAATCCCTGGACCAGATGGTGAATTCTACCAAACACTTAAGAAAAATTATAACCAATCTTACTCAAACTATTCCAGACTGTTGAAGAGGAGGGAATACGTCCAAACTTATTTTATGAGGACAGCATTACCTTGATATCAATGCTAGATAATGACATTAAAGCTACAGGCCAGTATTCTTGGTGAACATAGATACAACAATTTTCAATAAAATGATACCAAACTATGTACAACAGGGTATTGGAGATTCTAGCCAAAGCAATTAAGGAAGAAAAAGGCATCCAACTGAAAAGAAAAAGGTAAAATAGTCTCTACCAATGACGTGATCTAGTACATAGAAAATCGTGAATTCTACCAAAAAGTTGTTAGAACTAATCAATGAATCCAGTGATGTTGCAGAATACGAAATTGGTATAAAAAATCAATTGCGGTGAAACAAAATGATGTGGCTGCCTGGGTGACAACCCCGAGAAGGAGGGATTTCTGTTTTCCCCATGGAGGAGCAGGCTGTGGGATAATGAGCTCAGTTATGTGAACTCCAGAGCCTACCTGGCTGTCTCATGCCTGAGTCCTGCCACCCCTTCCTCCAAGAGAAGACACCCATCAAGATCTGTCCTTGGAGAGAACAAGATGGTGGAGGAGTAGGTGGATGTGGAGTACATCTCTCTCCCCAGATATATCAGGAGTACAACCTCAGACACGTAAGTGCATCCAGAACACCAGCTAAGAGTGGACAGGAGTACCTGACCAGTGGAAAAGAAAATATAGACCATGCAAAACTTGATAGGATGAAGGAACTAGGGGGAGAAACAGGAATGTTGGTAGGACTGGACCTGCCCTCTGTGGGTAGGGGAACTGAAGCAGGGGTCTGATTCCCACACTGGGGCAATTGTCTGAGTCAGAGGAGAAATATTTAAGGCTGAGAGTGAAACAGCTGGTCTGTGCCAACCTAAATGGAATGAGAATCAGACTGTCCTTGCTGCAGCCATATATACCCTGGACAGGGACACAGGTCCCCTAGAAGGCACAGCAGCTGGGAGTTGGATTTTAGGGATTGTGGAGCAATCCCATGGCTAGGGCTGCTGTTTACTGAAGAGAGATGGATCCAGGGTATGTGAGGGAGGAGTTTGTGGTGGGAGGTGCCTGTGGAGGGAAGCCAGGCAGCCGTGGAAGCAAGGTGACACTGCTGAGTCATGCATAGTGGGTGGAGCCATCACCATAGCCTCTCTCTCCCACACTGCCAGCATCAGCAGCTGAACAATAGAGAGGCAGTTCGGTTCAGTTGCTCAGTCGTGTCCGACTCTTTGTGACCCCATGAATCACAGCACGCATGAATCCATCACCAACTCCCAGAGTTCACTCAGACTCACATCCATTGAGTCTGTGATGCCATCCAGACATCTCATCCTTTGTCGTCCCCTTGTCCTCCTGCCACCAATCCCTCCCAGCATCAGAGTCTTTTCCAATGAGTCAACTCTTCTCATGAGGTGGCCAAAGTACTGGAGTTTCAGCTTTAGCATCATTCCCTCCAAAGAAATCCCAGGGCTGATCTCCTTCAGAACGGACTGGTTGGATCTCCTTGCAGTCCAAGGGACTCTCAAGAGTCTTCTCCAACACCACAGTTCAAAAGCATCAATTCTTTGGCGCTCAGCCTTCTTCATAGTCCAACTCTCACATCCATACATGACCACAGGAAAAACCATAGCCTTGACTAGACAGACCTTTGTTGGCAAAGTAATGTCTCTGCTTTTGAATATGCTATCTAGGTTGGTCATAACTTTCCTTCCAAGGAGTAAGTGTCTTTTAATTTCATGGCTGCAGTCACCATCTGTAGTGATTTTGGAGCCCCAACAATAAAGTCTGACACTGTTTCCACTGTTTCCCTATCTATTTCCCATGAAGTGATGGGACCTGATGCCATGATCTTTGTTTTCTTAATGTTGAGCTTTAAGCCAACTTTTTCACTCTCCACTTTCACTTTCATCAAGAGGCTTTTTAGTTCCTCTTCACTTTCTGCCATAAGGGTGGTGTCATCTGCATATCTGAGGTGATTGGTATTTCTCCTGGCAACCTTGATTCCAGCTTGTGCTTCTTCCAGCCCAGTGTTTCTCATGATGTACTCTGCAAATAAGTTAAATAAACAGGGTGACAATATACAGCCTTGACGTACTCCTTTTCCTATTTGGAACCAGTTTGTTCTTCTATGTCCAGTTCTAACTGTTGCTTCCTGACCTGCATACAGATTTCTCAAGAGGCAGGCCAGGTGGTCTGGCATTTCCATCTCTTTCAGAATTTTCCACAGTTTGTTGTGAGGCAGGCCCATCAAATGTCTGATGAATTACAGAGTAGGACCCCACCCAGGTTGCCCCTTTAAGAGCCTGGGGCACTGATTTTCAGAGTAGGACCCCAGCCAGGGAGGCCCCTCTATGTGCCTGATGCGCCAAACAACAGAGAAGGACCCCAGGCAAGGGAGTCCTCTAAGTGCCTGAACGGTGGAGCTACAGAGCAAAACTGACCAAACAGGCCTTCTGATCGCTAGCAACAAGAGGCTAGAAAAAAGACTCTGGTTTGTAGGTCCAAAACTCCTGCAGTGGAGGCACTCCATGTCCCTGTACACTTAGTGGTGCCAGGGTCCCCACAAGCCAAGCAGATGTTCCACCTTCACTCTCAACTCTCACTAGGGCATAACTGTCACAGACAAAAAAAGTCTTGCGTCTATGTGCACAGGGTTGCTTTGATCATGTCCAACTCTTTGCAACCCTATAGACTGTGGCCTGCCAGGCTTCTCTATCAGGGGGTTTCCCCAGGCAAGAATACTGGAGTGTATTGGCCAATAATGATTGCCATACTCTTCTAGAGCACTGTATTTCCTGCTGCCCTTGCTGCCAACTCCCCTGAGTATCTGGTGCTGCCAGAACCCCTGCAACCCAAGCAGCTTCGACAGCTCCACACCTGGCCCGCACAGGAGCAAACCCAAGTCCTCCAGGGCAGCCTCAAGAGACCCCAGTGGCCGGCCCACATGCAGAGGTGGAAATAAAACCACAGTTGAAACCCAGGGGCAGTGTGGCTAAGATAGAAGACTCAAAACCTTCCCACCAGCTGTATAAGCTGCAGATTAAATCCACATAATCAAACTAGGCAGACTCTGTATCTATGGAATATATAAAGGCACATCGAGAGCTCCCACAAAAGAAAATGCACTAGCTCTGATAGCTGTGGACATTGGTGGCAAGAACACACAGGAGTAGAACCAGATTAGAATCTGAGCTGCACTGACAGCAGGTCCAGAGATCAGCACAGTGTTGGAGGGGATCCTAGTGAGGTGAGGTAGACTGTAACTCTCAGTGAGGGAAAGGACTCTAAACTCATGACAAACATTTCTTGTTCTTATGTTTTGACTTGTTCTGTAGATTCTTTTCTCTTTTCTTTTTTTCCCCTTTTGTTGTAGTTGTTGATTTTATTGGCACTATGAAATCCAATTAAGCTTTTGAGAGTTTTTTCCTCAGTCACATTTTTTATTGTTATAAACCTCTGCCTCTACATTGGGATTTTGTAGTTCTGTGGAGTTTTCCTTTTATTTATTTATTTTTTTGCTTTCTCTTTTTTAAATTTTCATTTTTTAAACTAACATTATTTTTCCTACATTTATTCCTTTGTTTGCTTTACCTACTATTCTTTTCCCTTTGCAGTTAATCTTTAATGCATATAAATCTTCTTTATTTACCTCTATTAACTTTGCATATATATTCTTTCTTTTCTTTCTTTCCTTTCCTCTCAACATATTTGCTAGTATAATTTTCATTGCTTTATTCCCAATTGACACCTTGCTTTAGTTGTTTTTTTTTTTTTTCAATTTATGCTTTAGTTAGCTTTGTTATTAACTGGTAGATATAACTTTCAGTTTCCTTTGTTTTCCGGGTCAATCTATTGTACTTTATTTTTGTTGGACTGTTTTGATTTTGCTTATATGTATATGTGTATATTCAGTTACACTTTTTATTGTTGCTATAAGCCTCTGCTTCTATGTTGAACTTTTGCAGTTCTGTGAAGTTTTTCTTTTTTCCTTCTTTTAAAATTTCTTCTTCCTTTTATTTCTTTTTTTTCTCTTTTTTACAATTTAAAATTTTAATTTCTTTAAACCTATTGTATTTTTTTCTACATTTATTTACCTTTCCTACTGTTCTTTTCCCCTTGCAGTTAATCTTTAATGTATATACATCTTCTTCTTCTATCTCTATTAAATTTGCACATCTATTCTTTCTTTGTTTTCTTTCTTTCCTTTCAACATACTTGTTAGTTTTGTTTTCATTGCTTTATTCCCCACTTGGCACCTTGCTTTAATTTTGTTTTTCAGTTTGTGCTTTAGTTAGTTTTGTTCTTAACTGGTAAATATAACTTTTAATTTCCTTTGTTCACCAGGTCAATCTACTATATTTTTGTTGGCCTGTTTTGACTTTGCTTATAGGTGTATATTGGAGCAGGAACTGGCAACCCACTCCAATATTCTTGCCTGGAGAATTTCATGGACAGAGGAGCCTGGCGGGTTACAGTCCATGGGGTCGCAAAGAGTCAGACACAACTGAGCAACTAACACACACACACATGCGTGTGTATGTATATGTGTATATTCAATTATTTTAATTATTGTTTGCCTAATTTTGTGACTGCCATTTGGAGTTCATCTTTGGTTTCTCATTTTGGGGTATGTGTTTTAATCTCATTTAATGCCATAACAAATCACTTGTAGAATCTTCATTCCTGACCAGAGATGAAGCTCTGAGCCTTTGGAGTGGGAGCACTGACTCCAAAACCCTAGACTACCAGAGAACAAACCCTATGGAGTATCAAATAGTGAGAACTCACACAAAGGAAACCATTTGCATACAAGACCCAGCATCACCCAACCACCATTAGCACCTTGTGCAGGACGCCTCATCTAAAAAACAAAAATACAAACCCAGTCATCAGCAGACAAGATTACCACCTTACTCAGTCTTGCCCATCAGAGGAAAAATGAACAAACAAGCAAAAAAAAAAAAAAAAAACTCAGCACAAATCTCACCCTATAGGAAGCTTATGCAAATCACTGGACCAACCTTAGGAGGGCAGAAACCAAAGGAAGAAAGAATACAACCTTGAAGCCTTGGGAAAAGGAGACCTCAAATACAATAAGTTAAAAAAAAAGTAATGAAAAGGTGGAGAAATACTACACAAATAAAGGAACAAACTAGAAACACAGAAGTCCAAATAAATGAACAAGAAATAGGCAAGCTACCTGAAAAAGAATTCAGAATAAGTATAGTAAAGATGATCAAAAACCTTGAAAACACAATGGAAAAAATGCAAGAATCAATTAACAAAGACCTAAAAGAATTAAAGAATAAACATACACAGACAAACAGCATGATTACTGAAATTAAAAATACTCTAGAAGGAATCAGTGGCAGAATATCTGAATCAGAAGAATGAATCAGTAAGCTGGAAGATAAAATGGTGGAAATAACTTCTAAAGAGCAGAATAAAGTAAAAAGAATGAAAACAACTGAGGATAGTCTCAGAGACCTCTGGGACAATATCAAATGCACCAACATTCAAATTATAGGGGTCCCAGAAGAAGAAGAGTAAAAGAAAGGGTATGAGAAAATTTTTGAAGAGATTATAGTTGAAAATTTCCCCAATCTGGAAAAGGAAATAGTAAATCAAGTCCAAGAGGCACAAAGAGGCCCATACAGGATAAACTCAAGGAGAAACATGCCAAGACACTTACTAAACAAGCTAACAAAGACTAAACACAAAAAAAGAATATGAAAAGCAGCAAGGGAAAAGCAACATATGATGGAAAACCCATATGCTTAACAGCTGATCTTTCAGCAGAAACTCTGCAGGCCAGAAGGAAATGGCAGGATATATTTAAATACTGAAAGGGAAAAATCTACAACCATGATTACTGTACCTGGCAAGGATCTCATTCAAAATTGATGGAGAAAACAAAAGCTTTTCAGACAAGCAAAAGTTAAGAGAATTCAGTACTACCAAGCCAGCTTTACAACAAATGTTAAAGGAGCTATATTGTCAAGAAATACAAGAGAAGAAAAAATATCTACAAAATCAACCCCAAACAATTAAGAAAATGGCAATAGAAGCATATATAAATATATCAATAATTACTTTAAATGTAAATGGATTAAATGCTCCAACCAAAAGACACAGACTGGCTGAATGGTTACAAAAACAAGTCCCATATATATGTTGTCTACCAGAAACACACTTCAGATCTAAAGACACATATAGACTGAAAGTGAGAGGATGGAAAAATATATTCTATACAAATGTGAAGCAAAAGAAAACTGGAGTAGTAATCCTCATATCAGACAAAATAGACCTTAAAATAAAGAATATTATAATAGATAAGGAAGAATACTACATACTAATCAAGGTATCAATCCATTAGGAAGAGATACCAATTGTAAATATCTATGCACCCAACATAGCACCTCAATACATAAGACAAACACTAACAGACATAAAAGGAGAAACTGACAGTAACACAATAATAGGAGACTGTAACACCCCACTCACACCAATGGACAGATCATCAAACAGAAAATTAATAAGGAAACACAAGTCTTAAATGATACATTAGATGAGATGGATCTCATTAATATCTTCAGGACATTCCATCCAAATGCAGAAGAGTACACCTTCTCAAGTGCACATGGAACATTCTCCAGGATAGACACATCTTGGGTCACAAATCAAAGCTCAGTAAATGTAAGAAAATTGAAATCATATCAAGCATCTTTTCTGACCATAACGCTATGAGACTAGATATCAATTACAAGAAAAAACTGAAAGAAACACAGACACGTGGAGATTAAACAACACATTTCTAAATAATCAACAGGTTACTGAAGAAATCAAAAGGGAAATCAAAAAATTTCTAGAAACAAATGACAATGAAAACATGACAACTCAAAATCTATGGGATGCAACAAAAGCAGTTCTAAGAGGGACATTTATAGCAATACAATCCTACCTCAAGAAACAAGAAAAACCTTGAATAGACGACCAAAGTTAATACCTAAAACAACTGGAAAAAGTAGAACAAAAAAACCCCAAAATTAGTATAAGGAAAGAAATCATAAAGATCCGAGTGGAAATAAATGAAAAAGAAATGAAAGAAAAAATAGTAAAGATTAATAAAACTAAAAGCTGGTCCTTTGAGAAGATAAACAAAATTGACAAACCTTTAGCCAGGCTCATCAAGAAAAACATGGAGAAGAATCAAATCGACAAAATTAGAAATGAAAAAGTAGAGGTTACAACAGACAATGAAGAAATACAAAGGATCTTAAGAGACTATTATGAACAACTATATGGCAATAAAATGGATAACATGGAAGAAATGGACAGATTCTTAGAAAAGTTCAATCTTTCAAGACTGAACCAGGAAGAAATAGAAATTATGAACAGCACAATTACAAGCACTGAAATTGAAGCTGTAATCAAAACTCTCCCAAAAAACAAAAGCCCAGGACCCAGTGGCTTCACAGGAGAATTCTGTCAAGCATTTAGAGAAGAGCTAATGCCTATGCTTCTAAAACTCTTTCAAAAACTTGCCGAGGGAGGAGCACTTCCAAACTCATTCTACAAGGCCACTATCACCCTGATACCAAAACCAAAGAAAGACAACACACAAAAAGAAAACTATAGGTCAATATCACTGATGAAAATAGATGCAAAAATCCTCAAAAAAATTTTAGCAAACAGAATTCAACAAACACATCAAAAAGCTCATACACCATGATCAGGTTGGGTTTATTCTGGGGATGCAAGGATTCGTCAATACATGCAAGTCAATCAATGTGATACACCATATTAACAAATTGAAAGATAAAAACCATATGATAATCTCAGTAGATGCAGAAAAAGCCTTTGACAAAATTCAGCACCCATTTATGATTAAAACTCTTCAAAAAATGGGAATAGAAGGAACCTATCTCAAGAAAGTAAAGGCCATATATGATAAGCCTACAGCAAACATTATTCTCAATGGTGAAAAACTGAAAGCATTCCCCCTAAGATCAGGAACAAGACAAGGATGTCCACTTTCACCACTATGCCATTATGCATTATGCTAAGTGGAATGTTAGAGGAAGACAAGTAACATATAATCTCACTTCTATATAAGATCTGAAAATATCAAATCCATAAAACAGAGAGTAGATTGATGGTTACTAGTGTCTGGATTGGGGGAAATGAGACATTGATCGAAGTATATAGACATTTATCAGCAAGAGAAATAAGTTCCTGGGATCTAATGTACAGCATGGTGACTACTGTTAACAATAATATATTCTACACTTCAAAGTTGCTAAAAGTTTCAATTCTAAATGTTACACCATAACAACAGCCCAAAGATTTGAGGTCAAGCCTGTGTTAACTAAGTTTATTGTGGTAAACATTTTGCAATATAGATGTACCAAATCATTACATTGTACAGTTAAATGCATATGATGTTACCTGTTGATTATATCTCACTAAACCCGAAAAAATTCAATTAATGTAATCTATATCTCATAGTTTAAAGAAGGAAAAATTCATCACATTATTGAAAGATAAAAGATAAGAATTTCTTCATAGAGAAATATTTGAACCCACATTTATGATGAAAACTAAGCAAATCAAGAATACAGAGGGACTTCTTCAAACTGATAAAAAAGTATGAATAAAAATATTACATCTATCCCCATATTTGAAGGTGAAAGACTAAACACTTTCCCCAAAAGATCAGGAACAAGCCAAGAATTAACTATAGTTAGTTAAATTATAATCTAAATAATTAAAATATAAATTAAATTATTTAAAAAATAATCCCTAAATTACTATAGATTTAATATGAAGTCACAGAAGAATTTGTGCTAGCTATAAATAAATTGATTGTAACATTTAAATGAAAGACAAAGAGAATAGCTAAAACAATTTTGAAAGAGAATAAAGTTGGAGGAATCATATTGTTTAATTTTGAAAACTTACCGTAAACCCAGAAAACCCCAAACATGGTGATGTTGATGAAGGGATCAACATTGAGATCATGGTCCATAAATAGACGGTTATACTTATGGCTGGGCTTCCCTGGTGACTCAGATGGTAAAAAGTCTACCTGTAATACAGGAGACCTGGGTTTGATCTCTGGATTGGGAAGATGCCCTGGAGAAGGGAATGGCTACCCATTCCCATATTCTTGCCTGGAGAATCCCATGGAGAGAGGAGCCTGGTGTGCTATAGTACATGAGGTTGCAAAAAGACACAACTGAGCAACTAACACTTTCACATATGACTAATTGATTTTGGTAAAGTTACAAAGGAAATCAAATATGGAAATTATGGTCTTGGAGTAATTGAGCATTCATATGAAAGAGAATGAATCTCAACCTAAATATCATGTTTTGTGTAAAATTTAACTAAAAAAAGGTCATAGATCAAAATGTAGAGTTACACATATTTTGGAAGAAATCATAGGAGAATATCTTTGTGACCAAGGCTATATCAAAGAGTTTGTAGACATGATATTAAAGCACAATGTAAAAATAATAAAATTTTGCACTTTGTCAAAATTGTAAACTTCTGATCACCAAATTTCATCATTAGGTAAATATACAGGCAATCACAGCCTGAGAGAATATATTTGTGAAACACATATCTGAAAACATTCTGATATTTAAGAAATACGAAGATCTCCTGCAATTCAATAATAAAGACAAGAAAAAATTGGCAAAGTTTTGAACAAATTCTTCAAAAAAGTTTGCATGTGAAAAAAATATTTATGTCATTAATTTACATCAGGAAAATGAACATCAAAATCACAATGAGACACTACTACATATCAACTAGAATGGCTGAAAGTAGAAAACCTGTCTGAAAATATTATTTGTATTTTAACATATAGTCAAAACCTGGAAAGAGTC
Organism: Bos taurus; assembly: GCF_002263795.3. Taxonomy (NCBI): domain Eukaryota; kingdom Metazoa; phylum Chordata; class Mammalia; order Artiodactyla; family Bovidae; genus Bos; species Bos taurus. The sequence continues at coordinate 74,783,502 of NC_037337.1, read as the reverse complement.
CCAAATGTTCATCAATAGGAGATGGATAAAGTGTCATATAGACATTTGGTGCAGTACTAGTCAATAATAAAAGCAACAAACTATTGTCTTGTACAAAATGGGGTGAACGTTAAAAACTTTATGTTGAGTAAAGAGGCATTACATAAGAGTATATATTTTATGATTTCATTTATATGAAATTCTAGAACAAGCAAAATTAATCATGGTTTAAAAATATACAACAGAACTGCCTCTAGGAATTGCAATTGATTGAGAAAGGGCAGGATGAAATTTTCTAGAATATTCTATATCTTAAGAGGGATAGCAGTTAGATAGTCACTGTTTATAAAATTTATAGAATAGCACACTTAAAAGTATTCATTTCCTTGTATGTAAATTTTATCTCAAAAGAAAAAGAAATGTGAACAAAGATGGAACTTTAGTTAAAGTGTCAGATTGAAGCATTATGGGTTAACTGCACTGATGTTTCACTTACTTGGAAACATAAAAATTAAATGGACTGACATGTGGGTAGGCAGATAAATAGATGAATGGATATGTAATAAATTATAGTATATAATGTTAATTATAGAATCTAAGATTTCAGTCCTAAAGGAAATCAATCCTGAATATTCATTGAAAGGATTGATTCTGAAGCTGAAGCTCCAATACTTTGGCCACCTGATTCAAAGAGCCAATTTATTGGAAATGACCCTGATGCTGGGCAAGGTGGGAGGCAAAAGGAGAAGGCTGAGGATGAGATAATTAGGTAACATCACCAGCTCAACAGACATGAAATTGAGCAAACTCCAAGAGATAGTGAATGTCAGGGAAGCCTGGCATACTGCAGTACATGGGGTGAGAGTCGAACACAATTTTGCGACTAAACAACAAAAGGGTTATGCATATGGTTTTCACTGTAATATTCTTTAAACTATTTTTTTTTTACATTTGAACATTTAATATTAATTATTGGAGGAAATGTGATTCATTAAGCTTTATAAGACAGTGAAACTACATTACAGAAGAAGAGCTGAGTTCTAAGGGAATTCTTAGAACACCTGTCAGGGAGACCTTTCTCTAATATGGGGAACTATTAGAGTGGCAGGCAATATTCCTACAATGTACTCCTCAAGATGAGACTTGTGCAACGTGGCTGCCCATTTAGGGCAACTAGAGTAGGGGAGGCAGGAAGGTACCATTAAACCATTCATACTCGCATATTTTTGTACCATTAGGCAAGAATTTATATTTCCATAAGCAAAACTACTGCTATTTCAGAACACTATCTTTCTGTAAATTTGACCCCCAAGTCAATTTGTTTGCCCAGTTTTAAAAATTCAGAATTTTGGATGAGTTTTACTAGAAAGGCACAAATTCATATGTGTAACTAAAATATTTATGTAAAGACATTTTATTTATAATTCTTTTAATTCAAAGCTTATATATCATATAATGAGAAATAACTGAATAAAATAACAACTTTTTTTTGTTGTTGTTTTTGGCTTTGTTAATTTTTTTTTTTTTTAATTTTGCCATACATCAACATGAATCCACCACAGGTATACAAATATAGAAGCAACTCCTGCAGCTCAATTCCAGAAAAATATTTTTTATATTATTTTACAATCATCCCAAGTACTTGAATTAAGATCAAGCAAAAATAGTTTATAATAAATGTATTATTGGATCAGTGGTTTTAGAAAGATATATTTGCAATCTTCCAGAAAAAGTGAATCCTCAAATTGATAATGACATATATCTTTGTGCTTGTTGACAGGATTTCTATTCACTGCTTTCTTTCTTAGATGTAAGGACATGTACTTTCAGACTCAAAAGCATGCACCAAACAACTCTTTTTTTGGGATCCTTTCATGAATAATACATTAACAAGCTTTCAGAAGTTTATAGTCATCTCTTCCACTTAAAAGTGAGAAGAGGAGAAGGATGAACTAATTTGTAGAAGGCAGAATTTCTGTATTCTCTACTGACTCACTTCATGAATTCATCCTTCCAAGTCTAAAGATAGGTTATACAATGTAATGACATATACTACTACATTACTATTGACTACAAAGATTTAAAACAAACAAACAAACAAACAAAAACTTGTCTTCAGGGTTGCCTTTGTATTCTGGGAAACCTAGGTCCATTGTACAAAGATGTCTATCAATATTTATGTGTGTGTGCTGCAAGGTAGGATGTATGTTATAGCAACCTGCTATATTGTGCATGAAAGAGCAACATACACATTAACAGAGCAATTCATATACAGAGTTATACATAATACAAATCTACAGAAAAATATGTTGACACAGAGCCAAGTGGAATGTATTGGGAGTTAGCTGGGAGATTAAGCTTGAAAAGCTTTTGAAATAAATGGGTTACAACCAATGAGAGAGCAATGTTACGAATGCCCTCCAGTTCTGATTTTCACTTGGATGATTGGTGGAGTCTTTCACTAATATAAAGAATAGAGAAAAGGTCTTATTAGATGTGGGGTGGAGGAGAGACAATTGACTTTCATCCTGAGTATTTTGAACTTGAAGTACTTATACAATATAGGAGACATTAAGTAGATGTTAGATATATGGTCATGAGCCAAAGATATACTTTGGGTATATTAGTGTAAGGGAGTATTCAGAATCATGGGTTGGGATAAATTCCTTGACAAGACTCCACAGACTGAGATTAGAAAACAGCCTAGTACCATCCTTGAGGAACTACAATATTTGATGCCTGAGTAAAGGAAGACAAATCTGCAAAAGGGACTACAAAGGGAGCATGTGAAAGAAGGAAAGAAATTTAGGAGAATGTGGGATGATTAAAATCAAAAGAAATTTCAAGGAGAGACCAATCAACTGTGTCAAATACTCTTAACAAATCAGATACAATAAGGAATTCTTTAAACTGGCCTTTTGAGGAAGATAGAGATCATCAGTGACTTTTGAAAGAACTGCTTTGGTGGATTGATAGGGGGATGGACTGAGGAATAAGTATAGAATAAGAAAAAGGGACAGAAAATATATGCATCTCTTTTAAAGAGTCTGTGAAGGGGAGAAGATTAGTGAGCCAATAGGAGGAGGATTTTGTGATCTAAGGAAGTTGAAGAAAGGTTTATCTGTGAGACCCTAACTAAGACTCCTTCAGACATTAGCAAAGGCATTGTACAATGTTTATGGCAAAGACACTTCTACAGTTTTGGTTTTTCCCTTTTTATTCCCCCTCCCACATCTTCTCGCCTTTTCCAGTTTTAGTTGCTTTTCATGGTCATTCTCTTATTCCCTCATTCCTGCAAAAAACAAAAAGAAACCCATTTGTGTAGATTGTGATTTTTGGAAGGTTACTTTAAGGAGATAATGTCCTAGTGGACAAGTTGGGGGCCAGGGGGCCAGTGCGGCAGGAAGATATTTTCCCATCTGATTTCAGTCATTTCACTCTAAGCATTAGGTCATTTTATGCTAAATATCCAATGTCTGCAGCACTACACCTCTGCAGCATTTTAAAAATAAGTTAAAAATTTTATAACATAGGTAAAATGCACAGACAGCGAGAATGCAAAAAATTATATAAAATGCTCTTTTAAGTTCTAAATTATAAAGGTAATTAATTGGCTTCCACCCAAAGCTGCAGTCCAAAATCCTTAGCCTTTGAAAGAGGTGATTTTTAGAAAATTGTGTAATTTTGCTTCTCTCCTCACAAGTGCCAAATCAGAGAAAAGCACAGGAAACAGAGTAAAGGAAGAGTCTTAATTTCTGAGAATACACAATTTTAAGAAAAAAAAATTTTTAAGTATTTACGAAGTTTTGAAATAACGGTTTTATATATACAAAGGATTTTATGTAACATGTATAGTACAAAAAATTTAAAACCTAAACATTCATGAACCTATCTCCAGCTAAAAATAGAGCATTTCATCCTCTTTTACAGCCATCTCTGAAGCCATCTTCAGAGAAAAGGAAAAAAAAAAGATTAAAAAAAATGAAATTACCTCAGACCAACTCCTACCCACATGAAGGTGACCTCAATTACCCAAGGAAGCTCTCAGCTTAACCTCCAAAATAATATGGCAGCCATCTTAAATTACATACCTGAGACAGAACCATGGGGAAAGAACCGACCTCAGAAAATGGGCCCCCTGAAGCTGCAGAAAGCACTGAGACATTCAGCCCACCATTTTTCATATCTTAAATAATTCGGTAAAATATAAATTTCAGATGAGACTCAACAGAAACTGTCCCTTGATACTGGTCCTGCTAAAAGAAGCCAGGATGAAACCCTGGGTTAATGACTTTAACATACTCTCTGGAAGAATGCTATTTTTTTTTTTTTGCTGCCCAGGCTATGACATATTTTCTTTCCTATTAAGTGGGAAAGAAAAGCTGACAGAATTTAATAAAAGTTTGTCTCTATCTATAAACAATTCTAAACCAGATAAAACAACAAACCTACTTTGGCACATATTACTTAAGCTCTTCAGAGATGTTAACCCCTAAATCCTCACAAACCAACCTGAAAAAAGAAAAGTTTGTATTTCAGTTGCCCGTGTAGGACTGACTCATTGAGTCCCAAATTAAAACATGCCTCAGGCAACAAAAACATTTTTGTGTTGCTATTTCTCTAGTGTCTGACTGTAATGTGGGATATGTCAAAAGCTTCTTGAATATCCAGACTGCAATTTTCAATTAAATAATTAATACTATCAAAATGTGGTTTCTTTTCTCTCCAGTAATTCCTCTAAAGTTTGATTTTTTTTCTTTTTTTGGACAGAGTAAAGCTCTTTTCAGGGTCTAGCTTTGAGGAAGCTGATTATTGATAATGCTCATACTCTTGCAATAGAAGATTATCTTGGAATTCAAAGGAATACATAACGGACATTGAGATTTTCTGAAAACTTATAAATAGGAAATTAATACATAAGTATTAGACATAAAACTTAACCATACAAACTTGAACATTGAAAAGATTATATCCCTTCCATATTTCTACTCTTGTGAAAAATAAAACCATTTAACATCTTTATCTGAACAGAAAACCAACATGATGTGAAAACTGCAACAGATACTGTTCTGTATCAAGACTTAGAAGATGAGGATCTGTGTGGTCAAAGTTGATTTCTTCATTGAAAGACCTGGGGAAAATATTCCTCCTTAGGTGATTCCAGAATTATACTCTGTCACCTAAAAAAGATCACATAGCATGTAAAAGTGCTTTGACCATTGCAAAAACACTACATATATATGACCTTTTAGAGAGACTTCTCTTTTCCATTTCTATGCCTTAACTTTTGTCCTCATCATTTAAAATAATTCTCATTACAATAGTTTGATTTTAGTGGCAAAGACATTTCTTCAAACATAATCTAATTTCACAATAAACAAGATCAGAAATTAATATTAAATATTTATGGGAGGGAAAACAGATATATGTGTATATGTATGTGTACACACACAACACACTACAGGTATTTGGGTAGAGATGGTGTATTAGTCAGCACTCTCCAGAGAAAGAGAACAATGGAGGCTACATGGAAGATTGAAAGAAAGATAGATGGATGGATGGACAGATAGATGAGACTGAGAAATCTTTTGATCTTCTGTCTGCAAGCTAGAGACCCAGAAAAGCTGGATGTGTAATTCCAGTCTGAGTCCAAGGCCAGAAAAACAAGAGGAACCAATGATGTAAATCCTAGTCCAAATGCAGGTGAAGACTGATGTCCCAGATCAAGTGGACAGGAATAAAAGGAACAAATCCTTTCTTGCTCTGGTGTTTTGTTCTATTCAGGGCTTCAATAGATTGAATGATGCCCACTCACACGGGGGAGGACGAATGTCCTCACAGACATACCAAGAAATAATGTTTAATCTGCATACACCATAGCCCAGTCAAGCTAATACATAAAATTAATCATCACAGATGGAAACACCATTAGCTATCCAGGTTTTGTCTTTTCCAAATCTGCTTCTACTTTTATCTTGGTTGACTTATACCACCAGATTTCCTTGCTTAAATTTCATTCAGGCTCATTTCTAATTCTTTCTTCCTTCTTTGAACTAGGTTAGGCTTGTTCTTGGCCATCACTTCAAACTGCTAAACTTCTTACTGAATCTGTAGGCTTTCTTCCCACCCACCTCAATATCTTCTGCATTTTTAAACATTCTATCTTGCTATGGCCAGCTGTATAGTCAGCCCTTTTATGTTTTCCCCTTGCTCTTTTTAGATCCTCTCTCTCACAACTTCATTCTTCATGTTTTCTTTTCCAGATTTCATTGATGTTCATGGACATTCTTTTGTGTCCTCACTCTTAAAAGCTTCCTTTGACTCTGTTTCCCATTCACTATACTCACTCATTTTAAACTCTTTATTGCAAAATTCAACCTTAATTAAAGAAAGTAGGGAAACCACTAGATAATTCAGTTCAGTTCAGTCGCTCAGTCGTGTCCGACTCTGCCACCCCATGAATTGCAGACGCCAGGCCTCCCTGTCCATCACCAATTCCCGGAGTTCACTCAAACTCACGTCCATCAAGTCGGTGATGCCATCCCGCCATCTCATCCTCTGTCAGCCCCTTCTCCTCCTGCCCCCAATCCCTCCCAGCGTCAGAGTCTTTACCAATGACTCAACTCTTCACATGAGGTGGCTGAAGTACTGGAGTTTCAGCTTTAGCATCATTCCTTCCAAAGAACACCCAGGACTGGTCTCCTTTAGAATGGACTGGTTGGATCTCCTTATAGTCCAAGGGACTCTCAAGAGTCTTCTCCAACACCACAGTTCAAAAGTATCAATTCTTCGGTGCTCAGCTTTCTTCATAGTCCAACTCTCACATCCATGCATGACTACTGGAAAAACCATAGCCTTGACTAGATGGACCTTTGTTGGCAAAGTAATGTCTCTGCTTTTCAATATGCTATCTAGGTTGGTCATAACTTTCCTTCCAAGGAGTAAGCGTCTTTTAATTTCATGGCTGCAATCACCATCTGCAGTGATTTTGGAGCCCAGAAAAACAAAATCTGACACTGTTTCCATTGTTTCTCCATTTATTTCCCATGAAGTGATGGGACCAGATGCCATGATCTTCATTTTCTGAATGTTGAGCTTTAAGCCAACTTTTTCACTCTCCTCTTTCACTTTCATCAAGAGGCTTTTTAGTTCCTCTTCACTTTCTGCCATAAGGCTGGTGTCATCTGCATATCTGAGCTTATTGATATTTCTCCCAGCAATCTTGATTCCAGCTTGTGCTTCTTCCAGCCCAGCGTTTCTCATGATGTACTCTGCATAGAAGTTAAATAAGCAGGGTGACAATATACAGCCTTGACGTACTCCTTTTCCTGTTTGGAACCAGTCTGTTGTTCCATGTCCAGTTCTAACTGTTTCTTCCTGACCTGCATACAGATTTCTGAAGAGGCAGGTCAGGTGGTCTGGTATTCCCATCTCTTTCAGAATTTTCCACAGTTGATTGTGATCCACACAGTCAAAGGCTTCGGCATAGTCAATAAAGCAGAAATAGATGTTTTTCTGGAACTCTCTTGCTTTTTCAGTGATCCAGCAGATGTTGGCAATTTGATCTATGGTTCCTCTGCCTTTTTTAAAACCAGCTTGAGCATCTGGAAGTTCACAGTTCATGTATTGCTGAAGCCTGGCTTGGAGAATTTTGAGCATTACTTTACTATTGTGTGAGATGAATGCAATTGCGTGGTAGTTTGAGCATTCTTTGGCATTGCCTTTCTTTGGGATTGCAATGAAAACTGACCTTTTGCAGTCCTGTGGCCACTGCTGAGTTTTCCAAATTTGCTGGCATATTGAGTGCAGCACTTTCACAGCATCATCTTTCAGGATTTGAAATAGCTCAACTGGAATTCTATCACCTCCACTAGCTTTGTTTGTAGTGATGCTTTCTAATGCCCACTTGACTTCACATTCCAGGATGTCTGGCTCTAGGTGAGTGATCACACCATCGTGATTATCTGGGTCATGAAGATCTTTTTTGTACAGTTCTTCTGTGTATTCTTGCCACCTCTTCTTAATATCTTCTGCTTCTGTTAGGTCCATACCATTTCTGTCCTTTATCAAGCCCATCTTTGCATGAAATGCTTGTTCCCTTTGTATATCTAATTTTCTTGAAGAGATCTCTAGTCTTTCCCATTCTGTTGTTTTCGTCTATTTCTTTGCATTGATCACTGAGGAAGGCTTTCTTATCTCTCCTTGCTATTAATTATTGCTAGATAATTCAGGTATGATATAAATCAAATTCCTTACGATTATACAGTGGAAGTGACAAATAGATTCAAGGGATTAGATCTGAGTGCCTGAAGACAAAGTGCCTGAAGAACTATGGATGGAGGTTCACATGTTATGTTATGGAGGTTCATAACATACCACATCATAACATTATACAGGAGGTGGTGATCAAAACCATCCCCAGAAAAAGAAACACAAAAAGGCAAAATGGTTGTCTGAGGAGGCCTTACAAATACCTGAGGAAAGAGAAGTGAAAGGCAAAGGAAAAAAGACAAAATATATCCATCTGAATGCAGAGTGCCAAAGAAAAGCAATGAGAGATAAGAAAGTCTTCCTCAGTGATCAATGCAAAGAAATAAAGGAAACAATAGAATGGGAAAGACTAGAGATCTCTTCAAGAAAATTAAAGACACCAAGGGAACATTTTATTTATTTGCATTTATTGCAAAGATGGGCACAATAAAGGACAGAAACAGTATGGACTGAACAGAAGCAGAAGATATTAAGAAGAGATGTCAAGAATACACAGAAGAACTATACAAAAGAGATCTTAATGACCCAGAAAACCAAGATGGTGTGATCATTCACCTAGAGCCAGACATCCTGGAATGTGAAGTCAAGTTGGCCTTAGGAAGCATCACTATGAACAAAGCTAGTGGAGGTGATAAAATTCCAGCTGAGCTACTTCAAATCCTAAAAGATGATGCTGTGAAAGTGCTGAACTCAATATACCAGCAAATTTGGAAAACTCAGCAGTGGCCACAGGACTGGAAAAGGTTAGTTTTTATTCCAATCTGAAAGAAAGGCAATGCCAAAGAATGTTCAAACTACCGCACAATTGCACTCATTTCACATGCTTAAAATAATGCTCAAAATTCTCCAAGCTAGGCTTCAACAGTATCTGAAGTGAGAACTTCCAGATGTTCAAGCTGGATTTAAAAAATCCAGAGGAACCATAGATCAAATTGCCAAAATCTGTTGGATCATAGGAAAAACAAGAGAATTCCAAGAAAACATCTACTTTGCTTCACTGACTATGCTAAAGCCTTTGACTGTGTGGATCACAACAAACTGAGTAACATTCTTAAAGAGATGGGACTATCAGACCACCTTACCTGCCTCCTGAGAAATCTGTATGAAAGTCAAGAAGCAACAGTTAGAACTCGACATGGAACAATGGACTTGTTCCATATTGGGAAAGGATCACGTCTAAGCTGTATATTGTCACGTGGCTTATTTAACTTATATGTAGAGTACATCATATGAAATGCTGGATTGGATGAAGCACAATTGGAATCAAGATCACCAGGAGAAATATCAATAACCTCAGATATGCAGATGACAACACCCTCAAGGCAGAAAGCAAAGAGGAACTGAAGAGTCTCTTGATGAAAGTGAAAGAGGAGAGTGAAAAAAGTGGCTGAAAACTTAACATTCAAAAAACTAAGATCATGGCATCCAGTCCCATCATTTCATGCTAAATAGATGGGGAAACAATGGAAACTGTGACAGACTTCATTTTCTTGGGCTCCAAAATCACTGCAGATGGTGACTGAAGCCATGAAATTAAAAGTTTGCTCCTTGGAGGAAAAACTATGACAAACCTAGATAGCATTTTAAAAAGCACAGACATTACTTTGCTGACAAAGGTCCATCTAGTCAAAGCTATGATTTTTTCAGTAGTCATGTATGGATGTGAGAGTTGGACCATAAAGAAAGCTGAGCTCTTAAGAACTGATGCCTTTGAACTATGGTGTTGGAGAAGACTCTTGAGAGTCCCTTGGACTGCAAGGAGATCCAACCAGTCCATCCTAAAGGAAATCAGTCCTGAATATTCATTGGAAGGACTGATGCTGAAGCTGAAGCTCCAATAATGTGGCCACCTGATATGAAGAACTGACTCATTAGAAAAGACCCTTGATGCTGGTGAGAGAGTAAATTCCTAGGAAGGTTGATAAGAAGTCCAGGGTTCCTGAGGAGGAGAAAGGGGTCCAGAGCCCTCGAGAAGGAGAAAGTAGTCTGGGGCTCTCAAGGAGACAAGGACATTTTCTACATTGCTTTTTTTTTTTTTAATAATTATTTTCTACATTGCTTTGTTTTAGTCAATATAACAAAGTATCTTGCTGGAGGACATGTTTCTCCTTATCAAGAAGGTTTTCTGACTAATCTAGTTATCTTAAGAAGTATGTTGTGAGAATGGGTCTGGTAAGACCTTTCTATTGCTAATTCTAATCTTGTTAATTTAAGATGTATGTTGTGGGAGTGGATCTGGTAAAAGTATGTAAGGCCTTTGTAAGACTAGTGAGTGGGGGCATTCTCTGCCCCCTTTCTGATGTCTATGTCAGAAGCTTTCTCTGTCCCTTTTCATTAACAAATCTCTGCTACACAAAACCTCTTGAGTGATCAAGCCTAGTCCCTGGTCCTGAAGCTAAATCTTCTTCAGAGATCATGAATTCGACATCGTTCACCACAAGCTATCACTGGGAAAGATTGAAAGAGGAGGAGAAGGGGAGGACAGAGGATGAGATGGTTGGATGGCATCACCCTCTCGGTGGATGTGATTTTGAGCTAGCACCAGAAGTTGGTGATGGACAGGGAAGCCCGGCATGCTGCAGTCCATGGGGTCCCAAAGAATTGGACATAACTGAGCAGCTGACCTGAACTGAATGTCACAAGAAGCCATCTTTGTTCAGTATCTTTCCATTCTTTGTTTTTTACTCCCCCACCTTAGGAAGTTTTACTTTGGCCATCACATTGCCTTGAGTCTGCCCCGCCAATGGCACTAATGCCTACAAATCAGAAGGATCAACTCCTGCCTTTTGCAGTCCATTCACCTTGGCTTCCTTATAGCCTGGACCACTCCTGTCTCTTCCTGCCTTTTTGGTTCACTGTACTTCCTTCTTTGATGTTTCTACTTCTTAAGCTACTAAACACTGGTATTCCACAAAGTATCCTCCTTAGTAATTGCTGTGTTTTCTTTCTCTGGACACCTACATCCACTCCTATAAACCTAACACTTAATCTGGTGCAGAGGACTCCCAAATCTATATTACCAAATTTGACTTCTCTTGACCTGAGTTCAGAATTTCCAACAGTTATCAGGACATCTTCGCTTCTAACCTAAAACTGAATCTACTAACAACTAATACTATTTCTTAAGTGTTACTGACATCCCTTCCCTCATCCCTACTGCCAATATATTCTTTTGAGGCCCCATCATGTTTTACTGGGACTATTGTGAAAGACTTGAAACCAACCCTATTTCTCTGTCCCCAGTATAGCCCCAGGCTTTATCCTCCTAAAGCACTATTGTGATCTTGACCTTGATTTGCTCAAGCACTGCTGATGTTTCCTGACTTTCTATAAAAATAAAGCTGACATTCCTTAGCATATCTGTGGTCACTCCATTTTTATCTCCCGTTAAAATCTTTCTTCCACCACTCCCACTTCTAGTCTCAAACCACAATACTCATTGTCATTCCCCAAATTTTGTAATTGCTTCTGTTGGTTTTCATTGCTTCTTTTGGTCTTTTTGCCAGCATATCCCACCCTAATTTACAGTTTGTATACAAAAGAGGTTCAAATCTAATCTCCTTAAATGGTCCCCTAATTGTCCCACTTAAGTTTTATTGTCCTCCTTTTTATGTTTGTAGGACACTTTCACCATGTAAGCATAGCTGTAACTTGAATTTTACTGTCTATATGTCCGCTTGCTTCCCCAGACTCTCAGCTCCCTTAAAGCAAGAAGAATATGTTATTCATCATTAAATTCCTCCACACAACAGTACTTTGTACACTAGGAATTTAATAACAAATATTTTAGTTTGACATCTTTCTCATGAAAAGATTTTTATATCCCTGAGCAGTACAGCCAAATGACCTTAATTAACAGCAACAACAATCTGTTAGGATGTGTTCAGAAATGCTAAATACTGAATTAAAATTTTTGATTATGGTACTTCAAAATGTCCTTCATTTATAAAATTCTTTAGCTTTTTGGGAGCATTTTAGCATTGCTGTTAATATTATTTTAATAATTGCTCAACAAATATTTGTGGGGCAAATGTCCAGTGAATATATTGTGATAGGAGTTCATTTCTATTTTATTAGAAAGTGAAAATTATATTGCCTAAGAGAGGCTTAAAAGGAAACTTTCAGCTCAAGTTCTAGTGGAGGTGGCCTATTTCACACCTGACTAATAGAGTGCTGCAGGATGGCTTCCAAGAACTGTTTTCCTTTTTCTGCAGGGCAGCTACTCTCCAATGGCTTCATTTTCTCACAGTTGTCATCTTTTAACCTTATTTTTAAAATCAGCTGTACGGGAAAAAAAACACCTGCTTTTCCAGCAGGTATACAGGAACAGGCTTTAGTGGGAGCCAGCAGGAGTGACTTCCTAATGCCATCATTTCATGTAGATTAGCCAGGACTACAGGGTGGTGCCTTCACTGTTCAGGTATCATTTAATCTAGAGTGTGCATTTCAGAGCCAGTCCATTGTAGCAATCACTGTGACAGCTCATATCTGCTTAATTACCAGGTTGTAAATGCACCATCTCTGGTTAAGTCCAAGTCATTTTTCTTCCAGCTGCATACTGCTGGATATCAAGGAAACATTTCATTAGCAATAAGAATGACTTTCATTTTTTCTTTCGCTTTCAGGTTTTTGAAGAATTCTCTAAATGAAAAAGCTAGCAACACTTGATTTTCATTTTAGCTCACTGTCACTTTGATTTATTCTCTAAGCAACCAATGAATGGGAACACAGAGCAGGCAATAAAAATGACATTTTTTTTTTCCATGTTCAAAGAAGATTCTCATTTTGGCTCAAAGAAGCTTCTTCTTTAGTAAGCCAAAGTATTGATCTGAAATTAAAGTTACCTATGACTAGAGAATTTTACCTGTTTTACTACTAAAAGTTTTTTTTTTTTTTTTCCTATTGAGAGTCGATCTGTATGTATGTCTCTGTGTGTTTTATCTATAGTTACAGATATATATATATATATATATATATATATATATATATATATATATCTACACTAAAGAGACAAAAATATTTATCTGATCCACCCTATTTTTAATTCTTCTCACAGCCCTTATTTATTTATTACTCACTGAAATCTTTACAAGTCAGAGTGAAACAGTACAGAATAGGAGTTAAGAACAATTTTGACTGGGTTAAAACTCTGATCACTTTATTTCATAGCTCTAAGGTCTTGGACATTTACTGCCATCTCATAATCAGATGCTTAATCTATATGAAAGTGAAAGAAAATGAAGTCGCTCAGTCGTGTCCGACTCTTAGCGACCCCATGGACAGCAGCCAACCAGGCTCCACCGTCCATGGGATTTTCCAGGCAAGAATACTGGAGTGGGCTGCCATTTCCTTCTCCAGGGGATCTTCCCAACCCAGGGATCAAACCCAGGTCTCCTGCATTGCAGACAGACGCTTTACCGTCTGAGCCACCAGGGAAGCCCAATCTATATGAGAGGAGTAATTTTACTTACTGTGTGGCATTTTATGAACATTGCGTAGTGACATATGTAAAGCATAAACATCAAGCCTAGAACACAGGGGTAGCCAGAAATGATAATGACTATGATTAATCAAAGCACTGTCATGTGAAGTTGGAAAAGCTCATGAGTAACATGCATCCAGTATATATGGAGTCTCCATCGTAGCCCCAGCTGCCATCTTACTGAGTGGCTTCCTCAATTCCTGGGATGCTGAGTTGTATGAGCTGTTTATATGTGTTGGATTTGAACCCCTTTTTAGTCAGAGCATTTGCAAATATGTTCTCCCTTTCAGTACATTATCTTTTTGTTTCTTCATGGTTTCCTTTGATGTGCAAATGTTTTTTAAGCTTAATTACATCCCATTTGCTTATTTTTGCTTTTATTTTCTTTGCTTTAGGAGACAGTTCCAAAAACATCTCCATGATTTATGTTGCAGAATGGCCTGCCTATATTTTTCCTCCAGGAGTTTTATGGTATCTGATCTTACATTTAGGTCTTTAATTCATTTTGAGTTTATATTTGTGTATGTTGTTAGAGAATGTTCTAATTTCATTCTTTTACATGTAGTTGTCCAGTTTCCCCAATACCAGTTATTAAAGAGACTGTCTTTCCTCCATTGCATATTCTTGCCCACTTTGTAGACTGACCTTAAATTCATGGGTTTATTTATGGACCCTCTGTTCTGTTCCATTGATCTATATTTCTGTTTTTGTGCCAGTACCAATACTGTTTTGATGACTGTAGATATGTAATACAGTCTGAAGTCAGGGAGCATGATTCCTTCAACTCTGTTCTTCTCAAGATCTTTTGGCTATTTGGGGTCCTTTATGTTTCCATACAAATTTTAAAATTATCTGTTTTAGTTCTGTGGAAAATGACATTGGGATTGCATTGAATCTGTAGATTGCTTTTGGTAATATGAACACTCTAACAATATTAATTCTTCCATTCCAAGGACACAGTATATCTTTTCATCTATTAGAGTCATCTTCAATTTCTTTCATCAGCATGTGATAGTTTTCCAAGTACATGTCTTTTGCCTCCTTAGGTCAGTTTAGTCCAAGTTATTTTATTCTTCTTGATGTGATGGTACATGGAATATTTTCTTTCCTTCCTCTTTCTGAGAAAGTTTGTTAGTTTGTAGAAACACAACAGGTTTCTGTACATTAGTTTTGTATCCTGAAACTTTACCAAATTCACTGATGAGCTCTAGTAGTTGGCATCTTCAGCACTTTCTATGCATAGCATCAAGAACATGACAAACTCTTAAGTGAACCTTCTAATAACTTTTTGTGGAACTTAGACTAAAATCCATAGCCTGCGGTAACTTACCAGGTCCTATGAGATTAAATACTTGCCCCCCACCCTTATTCTTATTTGTCCCATCATATGCTTCATTCAGCTAATCTAAACAATGAACTCAGCACTTGTAGCATTACCTGGAACACACAGTACTTAAATATATGTTCTGCTGCTGCTGCTAAGTCGCTTCAGTCATGTCCGACTCTGTACGACCCCAAAGACGGCAGCCCACCAGGCTCCACTGTCCCTGGGATTTTCCAGGCAAGAACACTGGAGTGGGTTTCCATTTCCTTCTTCAATGTATGAATGTGAAAAGTGAAAGTGAAGTCACTCAGTTGTGTCCTACTCTTAGCGACCCCATGGACTGCAGCCTACCAGGCTCCTCCGTCCATGGGATTTTCCAGGCAAGAACACTGGAATAGGTTGCCATTGCCTTCTCCAAATATGTGTTCAGTTAATGAATATATAGATGCTTTACATTTTAATTCATAAACTTTCCTAAATCCCTCAAAGGTGAATGTTATATTTCATCCATCTATGGATCTTCAGCTTCTGTGGCCTCTGCTCTCATGAAGCATACCCTGTGGAAGAGATAGAATGTAAATAAGTAAACAAATGAGGTGACTTTTAGATGGTGAGAGATAAATCTATGGAGAACATAGCCATATTAATTTTTCCCAGGGCTGCTTTTTACGAAGTATCCAGAACTAGGTGGCTGAGAACAACAGAAATGTATTGCTCAGAGTTTTGGTGGCCAGAAGCTCGTAATGAAGGTGGCTTGTGGGAGCGTAACTTCAATTCTTTACCTGGTATTTTCACTGTATACATGTCACAGTTAACTCTCCTTAAGTACTAATACTCTCAATTAATTTATAAATATTTCAAGGTGAAAGACCATGTTGATGATCTCACATTCCATGTATGTGATATTCAAATTGAATATGTATCTAGAAGTAAATAGACCCATTTTATTAGAGAGCAGTTAGCAATTGTTAGAGTGAATAGAAATTTTAAAATGTTGTGCGTTCCTACTGTAAACTGAACCCAGAAGAAGCTGGAAATAAATTGTTTATCAACAGAAATAACATTTTATGGCCCAGAAAAATTTGCTTTAAACATATCTTAGCATATGAATTTAGATATTAGAAATTGTCAGTGGTATACACAGAAAAGATCTATTGAATGGAGCTATAATACAGATATTGACAAATAAAAACTTCTCAAAAGGACATTCTGTACCTTCAACCTTTCTTTCACCTCTCAGCTAACTAACCTGATAATAGGGTTCTGCTATGTCATTAATTAGAGCTATATTGGAGCAATCAGCCTGCCGTATGCTTCTCCACCATTGCACTGCATTTGTATGCTTTTGCTGATGTTTGGCTTTATGATTCTTTAGAATGATCTTTACCAAAGATGGGAGGCTGAGAAGATGAACCAGTGGGGACTTTTTATTTTAGAAACTCAGCCCTAAGTATCTAAGAATAGAATTCCAGGGACAGTTTTACTTTACCCTCTCCTGAGACAGTCTTCAGGGAACAGCACATTAGCCATCCAACTCTGCTATGCAATGGAGTAATTTCTTACACATGCTAATCAAGGTACTTAAACTCTGAAACTGAAACAGCTTTGTCAGGTGGTAATTTTACCAGTTGTACATAAGTCTGGAAACTTAGATAATTTTTTAAAATTTATTCATGCACTTACTTTGGCAACCTGATAAGAACTGACTCACTGGAAAAGACCCTGATTCTGGAAAAGATTGAAGGCAAGAGGAGAAGGGATGACAGAGGATCAGATGGTTGGATGGCATCACTGACTCAATGGACATGAGTTTGAGTAAACTCTGGGGGTTGGTGATGGACAGGAAAGCCTGGCATGCTTCAGTCCATGGAGTTGCAAAGAGTCAGACACAACTGAGTGAACTGAACTTACAGATAGAAAATGTCCTTTATGACATTCTATATATTTGATTATATTTTCTAGACTTTATGGACCCTCTGTTTTCTCTTGGAATTTTAATGGACTTTCCAGAAAGTTTCAGGTATATAGGATCTTCTTAAGGAAAATTAACACTTTTTTTAAAACTTTACATCAAAAAAAGTTTCTGTGAAAGTGTGAGTCACTTAGTCTTGTCCAAATCTTTGTGACCCTATGGACTGTAGCCCACCAGGCTCCTCTGTCCATGGCATTCTCCAGGCAAGAACACTGGAGTGGGTTACCATTCCCTTCTCTAGGGGATCTCCCTGACCCAGGGATAGAACTCAAGTTTCCTGCACTGCAGGCAGAATCTTTACCATCTGAGCCACCAGGGAAGGAAAAAAAGAGTTTCTATAGTGCTTATTGAATCCACAGTTTGTACTATTTTTCTTGAGGAATTTTAGCAACATATCTCAAAAGCTTTAGTGTTTTGCCTTTCCTATGAATTAATAATTCTATCTTTAGAAATTTATCATACAGACATAATCATGAATGTGAATAAAGAGTTAGCTATGTAAATGTTCATCAAAGCTCTGCTTGTAAGAGGGGAAGTATAAGTTGTATTTAGCTGTAAGGCACAGAAAATCATATTAATCATGTGGAGATAGTCTAGTCCTAGTTTTTCTGCAATCTGATTGAGAAACTATGCTCTTTCTATCCTTCTTCCTTGCCATCCTCATCAGGCAGCATTTCTTAAATCCTATTTCTCTTGGCCACAGATCCAAGCAACAACCTGGAGAAAAAGAAGTAAATTATAAATAAAGCTCCTGATCTATTATGAGGAGGGGTGATAGTTCCAGAAATCTCCTGACCTCAGTAGACTTGCTGCTACATCTTATTTGCCAGAAGTGGGTCATATAGCAAATACTAGATGCAAGGAGGCTGGGAAAGTCAGTACCTGGTAAAAAGAGATTTTTCCATGATTTATTTAATATTTGGAATCCTCTTGTATCATTTCCTATGGGCTAAATACATTGAACCTCAAAAAAATCAGAGTTAAATTATCAAGAAAAGGAGAAAGAATGGCCATTGGGTAGGTACAAACACTCTTGCCAATTGTGTGTGTAGTAATTAGGTACAGATACAATAAATCTTTTAAAGTTATGTTATAAATGTGTTTAATATCATGGAAAGTAATTGTTAAATTATAAATATCACAGTTTATTGTACTTTGGAAGATTTTTTTTAAAATTCCTAGATTCAAAACAGGGAAGGAAGACAGAAAGGCTTTGCCCTAAAGTGTTCTGATAATCATCTCTGGGTAGAAGGAATTGTTAGGAATCACAATGAGATTAGAGTTCTGATAGGTAATATTAGACCGGGTAATCAAATATTCCATCCTATGTTTTAGTCATTCTTCTACATGAACCCTCCAAGGAATGAATTTTTTATCTGTCTGTATATCTGAAATCCAAACAGGCTGGTGTCCCAGGATAGATATCTAAGTAATCTCTTCATATCTAATGCCCTCTCAACACCCATTTCCCTATACTACCAAGCCCAACCTTCATCTTTGAACCTTAGTTTCTGGTGGCAGAGAAAAGAGAGGGGAGCAGGCTGGGTCTAATGAAAGGCCTGGATTCAGTTGCAATAACCTCCTATTTGGAGGTTTGAGAAGGAAAAAACCTTCATCCAGGGTTTAACTTTTTAAAACATAATGACTCTAACCATTGGAAAATATACCCTAGCAGCATTCCAATCTATGGCCTATGATGTTAATCTTATGTTCCATAAAGTGAAAGAGGAGGAAGAGAAGAGAGAAAAAAATGTTTCCCTCTCTTGGTCCACAGGATAATTTACATTTCATATGAACCTTCTAAATTTTCTACATTGAACATACTTTAATTCTATAAGAAAAATAAATATTATAATAGCATGTCATTTCTGACACAAGCTGCATATTTAATGAGATGTTATTTCCTGAAAGAATGAATGCTGTTTCATGTTGTTTCACTCTTTTGTTTCAAAGGTCATACTTTTTGCTGCAGTAAATAACATATAGTAGTCAATACAGAGAAAGTTATAGAATTTGAAATTAATCTTTACAACAAAGGGAAATAAAATGAATTTTTATAAGTAAAAGGAATAGGATCAAGAAAAGGAATATAAACAAAAAAATAGCAGGTAGAAAAATAATGTTTTAGATTAGAGATGAAGCTTAGACATTATCTACTTATTCTAATTTTTCCCTCACAAAAGGCACTTCCAAGATACACCAGGTTTTTCTTGGTTCCCTGAATAAATGGGATCTTTTGGCTTTTTGGGAAAAAACAACAAAAAAAAAGCAATCACCTCTACAACACCCCAAACATAGTCCCTTAAATTCTGCTTGAATTCTTTCAGTCACATTGTATTCATTATTATTTATATTAGTATAAGTTATATTATCACTGTTTATTTATTACAGGTGGTTTTGGGGTTGTACTGGAAGGTTTTATTTTAAGATCCCACCTCCTCTCCATCTCATGGTCTAAACTTGCAAACTTCCAAATAAGTGTCTGGTGAGATGGATTAGATGGATGTGTTCTTTCTAAAAGTTTTACATAATTTACTTTTGCTCAAAAGAGCAAAATTTCTATGACCCCAGTATTATTTAAACCCCCATATCTTCAAAGTTAGGTGCAATGTTAATATTCCTTACTCATTCATTAATAGATAAATTTATTCTTATTTGGTGAACTTTATTTTTAATACATCTTACAAGTTATGTCTCTTTTTTTCATGATGCCTTTCCTAATTCTCTGTGTTAACTATCTGGCTTTGTTGTTGTTGAGTCGCTAAGTTGTGTCCAACTCTTTGCAACCCCATGGACTGCAGCACACCAGACTTTTCTGTCCCTCACCATCTCCTGGAGTTCACCCAGGTTCGTGTCCTTTGAATTGGTGATGCTATCCAACTATCTTATCCTCTGCTGCCCTCCTCTCCTTTTGCCTTCAATCTTTCCCAGCATTAGGATCTTTTCTAATGAGTTGGCTTTTTGCATCAGGTGGCCAAAGTATTGGAGATTCAGCATCATCCTTTCAATGAATATTCAGGGTTGATTTCCTCTAGTACTGTATGGTAGGATCACCTGCTGTCCAAGGGACTCTCAAGAGTATTCTCCAGCACCATTTAAAAGCATCAGTTCTTCAATACTCAGCTTTCCTTATGGTCCAACTCTCACAACCATACCCGACTACTGGAAAGACCATAGCTTTGACTATATGGACCTTTCTTGGCAAAGTGATGTCTTTGCTTTTTAATATGCTGTCTGGGTTTGTCATAGCCTTCCTTCCAAGAAGCAAGTGTCTTTTAATTTAATGGCTGCAGTCACCATCCACAGTGATTTTGGAGCCCAGGGAAAGAAAATCTGTCACTGTTTCCACTTTTTCACCTTCTATTTGTCATGAAGTGATGGGACTGGATGCCATGGTCTTATTTCTTTAATGTTGAGTTTTAAGCTAGCTTTTTCAGTCTCCTTCGTTCGTTTTCATCAAGAGACTCATTAGTTCCTCTTCACTTTCTGCCATTAGAGTGGTAACATCTGCAAATCAGGTCGTTGATATTTCTCCCAGAAAACTTGATTCCAGCTTGTAACTCATCCAGCCCAGTATCTCGCATGATGTACTCTGCACTTAAGTTAAATAAACAGGGTAACAATATACAGTCTTGTCATACTCCTTTCCCAGTTTTGAACCAGTCAGTTGTTCCATGTTATGTTCTGTTGCTTCTTGACCTGCATATAGGTTTCTCAGGAGGCAGGTAAGACTAGTATTCTCTTCTCTTCAAGAATTTTCCAGTTTGTTGTGATCCACACAGTCAAAGGCTTTTGTGTAGTCAATGGAAGAGAAGTAGATATTTTTTTGCAATTCCCTTTCTTTATGATACAAGGAATGTTGGCAATTTTATCTCTGGTTCCCCTGCCTTTTCTAAACCCAGCTTGTACATCAGGAAGTTCTTAATTCAAGTACTGCTTATGCCTAGTTTGAAGGATTTTGAGCATAACCTGACTAGCATGGGAAGTGAGTGCAATTATCCAGTAGTTTGAACATTCTTTAGCACTGCTGGCTTTGCGCCACTTCTTCATTCTCCTTATTGATGACTTTATTATACTAGTTGCTTTATTACTGTGTAGCTGTGTCACAACACAGGACAAAAGTATTTAATTTTTTTCTTTGTAAAGAATTCTTAATTATTCAGATAGCCTTTATGTTACAAAGTTAGCTCTAGTATGTTTCCTCTGCTCTTAAAATACAGGTGGAAGGCTCCATGTCTTAAACAAATTTTTGTCAGTCAGTGTTTAACAGGAAACTTAATTATAAAGTCTGTCTCTACATAGAGTATATAAGGAAGCATACTATATTCTTAATCTATACTATAAATGTGTGGATCACAATAAACTGTGGAAAATTCTTCAAGAGATGGGAATACCAGACCACCTGACCTGCCTCTTGAGAAACCTATATGCAGGTCAGGAAGCAACAGTTAGAACTGGACATGGAACAACAGACTGGTTCCAAATAGGAAAAGGAGTTCTTCAAGGCTGTATATTGTCACCCTGTTTATTTAACTTCTATGCAGAGTACATCATGAGAAACGCTGGGCTGGAAGAAACACAAGCTGGAATCAAGATTGCCGGGAGAAATATCAATAACCTCAGATATGCAGATGACACCACCCTTATGACAGAAAGTGAAGAGGAACTCAAAAGCCTCTTGATGAAAGTGAAAGTGGAGAGTGAAAAAGTTGGCTTAAAGCTCAACATTCAGAAAACGAAGATCATGGCATCCGGTCCCACCACTTCATGGGAAATAGATGGGGAAATAGTGGAAACAGTGTCAGACTTTATTTTTCTGGGCTCCAAAATCACTGCAGATGGTGACTGCAGCCATGAAATTAAAAGACGCTTACTCCTTGGAAGGAAAGTTATGACCAACCTAGATAGCATATTCAAAAGCAGAGACATTACTTTGACAACAAAGTTTTGTCTAGTCAAGGCTATGGTTTTTCCTGTGGGCATGTATGAATGTGAGAGTTGGACTGTGAAGAAGGCTGAGCGCTGAGGAATTGATGCTTTTGAAGTGTGGTGTTGGAGAAGACTCTTGAGAGTCCCTTGGACTGCAAGGAGATCCAATCAGTCCATTCTAAAGGAGATCAGTCCTGGGATTTCTTTGGAGGGAATGATGCTAAAGCTGAAACTCCAGTACTTTGGCCACCTCATGCGAAGAGTTGAGTCATTGGTAAAGACTCTCACTTCATGGGAAATAGATGGGGAAACAGTGGAAACAGTGTCAGACTTTATTTTTCTGGGCTCCAAAATCACTGCAGATGGTGACTGCAGCTATGAAATTAAAAGACGCTTACTCCTTGGAAGGAAAGTTATGACCAACCTAGATAGCATATTCAAAAGCAGAGACATTACTTTGACAACAAAGTTTTGTCTAGTCAAGGCTATGGTTTTTCCTGTGGGCATGTATGAATGTGAGAGTTGGACTGTGAAGAAGGCTGAGCGCTGAGGAATTGATGCTTTTGAAGTGTGGTGTTGGAGAAGACTCTTGAGAGTCCCTTGGACTGCAAGGAGATCCAATCAGTCCATTCTAAAGGAGATCAGTCCTGGGATTTCTTTGGAGGGAATGATGCTAAAGCTGAAACTCCAGTACTTTGGCCACCTCATGCGAAGAGTTGAGTCATTGGTAAAGACTCTGATGCTGGGAGGGACTGGGGGCAAGAGGAGAAGGGGACGACAGAGGATGAGATGGCTGGATGGCATCACTGACTTGATGGATGTGAATCTGAGTGAACTCCGGGAGTTGGTGACGGACAGGGAGGCCTGGTGTGCTGCGATTCATGGGGTTGCAAAGAGTCGGACACGACTGAGCAACTAATCTGATCTAATCTGATACTATAAATATTATATATATATATGTGTGTGTGTGTGTGTATGTAATCAGAAGTATATACACATATATATATATATATATGATAATGAGAAATTTATAGTGAATCTTGTAACTAGAATTGTTTATCTTTTTGAACCTTTAAGAAGCCCTGACATAAGCAATATTAAGATCTCTGCTTTTGGTTTTCTCATCAGCCAACTCTTAAACTAGTTTATAGTTCTTCCATAAGCAAGCTTTTTATTCCTGATGATAATTTCTTAAGAGTACTGAAAAAGAATTTTTAAAAAGAGAGTATTTCAGAAAAGACTGTTCAGTAAAAGAGTGATTACAAAACTATGAAAACAATAAGGAATTTTGAGTCACAGACATACACAAGAGTATAGGATTGATCCTCTTGCCAGACTCATGCTCTGTACATTTTGTGAAATTACAGCTCTTTCACATAAATAAGATCATTTTTGGAATATGCCAAGAAAGATGCTAATCTATGCTTTTGCTTATATTGGTGTATTTGTTCTTAAAAGACAAATACAAAATTACTTATCTTTATTATTCATGCATCATCACACAAATATAAGCACTCTGTCTGGTTTTAATTAGTGATTCAGATAAGAAATAAATTTAGCTTGAAGGATCTTTTGGATTTCTGTTACTGAATTTCCATTTATGACGCAGATTCCAAAAGTCACCCATGAGTTGATTTGACAATTTTATCACAATTTTGGAAGAATGTAGAATTTATCTGCTCTAATTAAAGATTTTACACTCAGCCTTTTTACCCAAACAAATATTTAAACTTCCAAATATTCACAGAATGTAAATTTTTGTTAAGTTTCCTTCCTTTGAAAGAAATCAATAGGGAAAAAGGCTAACTAAATGCACATTACCTATCAAATGAGAAATACATTATTTGGAAAGTGCATTAATGGCATTGCTTTGTGTAATTGACATAAAGACGAAGTGTACAGAAAAGTATATCATTTTTGAGGTCAGTCAAACTTGATTCAAACTCCAGGTTGGTCTGTCACTGTCTAGAAGTGTGATCTCATGATATTTATTTAGCTTCTGCCTCATTTTCCTTATCTCTAAAATGGGGATGATAATACCTATCTTTTAGCATTGTAATGATAATTAAATGAAAACATGTATGCTTAACTTAAAGCTTGACATATACATTTTAACTATTATAATTAATGTAAAATATAGTTTCTGTTGAATTCAAAATTCTTTTGGAAGTTCTATCCAGAACAATTGGAGAAATAACAAATAAAAGGCACCCAAATTAGAAAACAAGATGTAAAATAATTTCTGTTCACAGATGACATGATTTTATATGTAGAAGCACTAAAAATGTTAAAGGTAGTAAGCAAATTCAGGAAAGTTGGAAATATAAAATCAGCATGCAAATTCAGTTGCATTTCTATACATTCATAATGAGCAATACAAAAAGGAAATTAGAAGACAACTTCATAAAAAGAGCATCAAAAAGAATAAGGAACTTAAGAATAAATTTAACCATGGTAGAAAAGATTTGTACACTGCAAACTATGAAACATTCCTGCAATATACTAATGAAGACATAAAAATAAATGTTTTAAAGTGTTACATTTATGGATTGGAAGACTTTAGATTATTAAGATGACAATATTACCCCAAATTATTTGAAGACTCAATGTAATTCCTATCAAAATATCAACAGTGATTTTTTTTTTTTTCATAAATAGAGAAAAAGAAAGTGAAGTCACTCAGTCGTGTCCCACTCTTTGCAACCCCATGGATTGTAGCCTACCAGGCTCCTCTGTCCATGGGATTTTTCAGTCAAGAGTACTGGAGTGGGTTGCTGTTTTCTTCTCCAGGGGGTCTTCCCAACCCAGTGATTGAACCTGGCTCTCCCACATTGTAGGCAGACACTTCAGCGTCTGAGCCACCAGGGAAGGTATAAATAGAGAAACCTATCTTTAAGTATATATATAATTTCAAGGGAACCCAAATAGCCAAAACTATCTTGGAAAAGATAAAGTGGGAGAATTAAGACTTCTAAATTTCAGAATTTGCTACAAAGCTACCATAACACCATGATTCTAGCAGGGGAAACAGATATATAGATAAGTGAAACCAAATAGAGAGTTAAAAAATAAAATATTGCCTATATGGTGAGTTGATTTTTGACAAGGGCATCAAGACCCCATTAATATGAGAAGGGTTGTCTTTCCAACAAAGGGTGCTGGGAAAACTAGATATCCATATGTAAAAAAATTGAAATTGTACTCTTATCTTCTACCATACACAAAATTTAACTCAAAATAGATTAAAATTTCAATAGTTTTGAATAAAATTTCAATAAAACTGAAACTGTAACAACTTTTTAAAGAAAAATTAGAGGAAAATATTCATGACAGTTGATTTGTCTATGATTTGAATATGACACTGACCAAAAGATAAGTAGATAAATTGAACTTCATTAAAATTTAAAACTTTTGTCCATTAAATGACATTATCAAGAGAGTGAAAAGGCAATCCTCAGAGTGAGAGAAAATATTTGGAAAGCATATATTTGATAAGGGATTCATAGCCAGAATATATATAGAACTCCTATAACTCAGCAACCACTAAAAAAATAAACAATTTAACTTTTAAAAATGCATAAGGACACTTGGGTAGACATTTCTCCAAGGGGCGTATGCAAATAACCAGTGAGCATATGGAAATATCTCAACATCATTAGCCATTAGGTAAATTAAAATTAGAATCACAATGAGATACCACTTCATACTCATTAAGGTGGCCATTATTAAAAAAGGATGAAATAAATATTGGTGTGGATGTTGGGGAAATTTGAAATCTTGTGCATTCTTGATGGGTTATAAAATGGTTCAGCCACTGTACAAAACAGTTTGGTGGATCCTTGTAAAGCAATACATAGAAGAATCACTATATAATACAGCAATTTCACTCCTTGTTATATACCTAAAAGCTTTATTGAAACAGATACCTGAATGCCTATGTTCATAGATACATTATTCACAATAGACAAAACACTGAAATCAACCTAAATATCCACAACAGGTAAATGGATAAACAAAATGTAGTATATACATATAATGGAATGGAATGGCTAAAAGGGATGAAATTCTGATACATGCTCCAACTTGGATGATTCTTGAGAACTAAGTGAAATGAAGTCAGACACACAAAAAACAAACACTGTATAATTTCAAATATGTGGGGCACCACTAGAGTATGAAAATTCTTAGAGACAGAAAGTAAAACAGGCCCGTAAGGTGAGAGAATGGAGGGTTACTATTTAAGGGGTGCAGAGATCCTATTTGGGATTATGAAAATGTTTTACGGTTAGATGGTAATGATAGTTGCACAACATTGTGAATGTACTTAATACCACTGAACTGTACATTTTAAATTGCTTAAGATATTAAATTTTATGTATATTTTAACACAATAAAATATTTTCAAGGAATAGGAGGCAAAAGGATATACCATGCACTAATCTATAGGAATTTGGAATAGAGATATTTTGTTAAAAAAGGTTTATATCAAATCAAGTAAAATTACCAGAGGTAAGAAGGAAATTTCAGTTAACCTTGAACAACATGGGGATTAGGGATACCAACTCCTGCATAGTCAAAAATCCACATCGAACTTTACAGTTGGTCTTCCATAGCTGCAGTTTCACATCCAGATTTATCCAAATGTGGATTATGGAATATGTATTTATTGAAAGGGCTTCCCTGTTGGCTCGAGGGAAAGAATCCACTTGCCAATGCAGGAGATACAGGTTCAATCCTTGGGTCAGAAAGATCCCTGGGAGAAGGAAATGGCAACTCACTCCAGTATTCTTGCCTGGGAAATCTCATAGACAGAGGAACCTGGCAGGCTATAGTCAGTGCGGCCATAAAAGGGTCTGACATGACTTAGCAATTAAAGAACAGCAGTTTATTGAAAATAATGCATACAAGTTGACCCACATAGTTCAAATCCCTGTTGTTCAAGGGTCAACTACATACAATCAAAAGTTCAGTCAGTAAAAAGACACAACAATCATAAATGTTTGCATATAGCAAATACCAATAGAATTTCAAGCTAGAAGAAACAAAAACTGATAGAACTAAAAGCAGATTTAAAGAAACCAAAAATTATAGCTGGGAGATTAGAAACTCCTTTCTCAGTAATCAGTAGAAAGTCAGTAGAATATAGATAAAGATTTAAATAACACCAGCAAGCAACACACGTGGCATTTTGAAAACATCCCAAACCAAAAGATGAATATAGGTTATTTTCAAATCCTATGGATTATTCCCTGAAAGAGAGAAAACAAAAGAAAACTATATCTTAAAACAAAGCTACTATTATCATAAGCCGAATACTAAGCAAATTTAATATAATTGAAATCATGCAAAATGTTCTCTGACTGTAATGGAATTCAACAAGAACTTAATAACAGAAAGATAACAAGAAAATCTCCAAATACTTAAAAATTAAACAACATATCTAAATGATACCTGAATTTAAAAAAAAGTCACAGGTAAATTGAAAAATATTTGGAACTGAATGTGTGTGTAAGTCCAAATAAAAATTTGTGGGATATAACTAAAGCAGTGCTTAGGGTAAATTTATACTCATAAATGCTATTAAAAAAGAATAAAGGCCTTCATTGAATAATCTTATTTTTTCACCTTAAAAACTAATATATACAAAATAACCCAGATTAAGTAAAAGAAAGGAAATAATAAAGACCAAATATATTCAATAAAATTGGAAAGAGATAAAAAAGAAAATCAGGGGCCTAAGAATGTTCTTTGAAAACGTTAATGATCGTATTATAACAATAAAAATTATTGATAACTTCTGCCAAGACATATAAGTACCTATAGAGAAGCATTTCTCTTAAATAAAGATGAAAAATATCTTCAATATTATACTAGCAAAGCTAATAGAATTACATATAGAAAAAATACCACAACATAACTGAATGATGTTTATTCCAGGAATGGAAAGTTTGTTCAATATTTCAGTCAATGTAATCTATCATATTAACATAATAAAGAAAAATCACATGATAATGTCAATTGACACAGGAAATGAGCTTGACAAAATTCATCATCTATTCTTTCATCATAAAAACTCATCAAACTGGGAATATAAGACACTTCCTCCACATATTAAACAATATTTACAAAAGCCTACCCCAAATATCACTTTTAAAGTAAGAAACTGAGGGTTTTCCAGGTGGTAGTAGCAGTAAAAACCTGCCTGCCAATGCAGGAGATGCAAGAGATGTGGGTCCAATCATCAGTTCAGTTCAATCGCTCAGTCCTGTCTGACACCTTGCAACCCCATGAATCGCAGCATGCCAGGCCTCCCTGTCCATCATCAACTCCCGGAGTTCACTCAGACTCACGTCCATCGAGTCAGTGATGCCATCCAACCATCTCATCCTCTGTCATCCCCTTCTCCTTCTGCCCCCAATCCTTCCCAGCATCAGAGTCTTTTCCAATGAGTCAACTCTTCGCATGAGGTGGCCAAAGTATTGGAGTTTCAGCTTTAGTATCAGTCCTTCCAAAGAAATCCCAGGGCTGATCTCCTTTAGAATGGACTGGTTGGATCTCCTTGCAGTCCAAGGGACTCTCAAGAGTCTTCCCCAAAACCACAGTTCAAAAGCATCAATTCTTTGGTGCTCAGCTTTCTTCACAGTCCAACTCTCACATCCATATGTGACCACTGGAAAAACTATAGCCTTGACTAGATGGACCTTTGTTGGCAAAGTAATGTCTCTGCTTTTCAATATGCTATCTAGGTTGGTCATAACTTTCCTTCCAAGTTTTAATTTCATGGCTGCAGTCACCATCTGTAGTGATTTTGGAGGCCAGAAAAATAAAGTCTGACACTGTTTCCACTGTTTCCCCATCTATTTCCCATGTAGTGATGGGACCAGATGCCATGATCTTTGTTTTCTGAATGTTGAGCTTTAAGCCAGCTTTTTCACTCTCCACTTTCACTTTCATCAAGAGGCTTTTGAGTTCCTCTTCACTTTCTGCCATAAGGGTGGTGTCATCTGCATATCTGAGCTTATTGATATTTCTCCTGGCAATCTTGATTCCAGCTTGTGCTTCTTCCAGCCCAGCGTTTCTCATGATGTACTCTGCACAGAAGTTAAATAAACAGGGTGACAATATACAGCCTTGACGTACTCCTTTTCCTATTTGGAACCAGTCTGTTGTTCCATGTCCAGTTCTAACTGTTTCTTCCTGACCTTCATATAGGTTTCTCAAGAGGCAGATCAGGTGGTCTGGTATTCCCATCTCTTTCAGAATTTTCCACAGTTGATTGTGATCCACACAGTCAAAGGCTTTGCAATAGTCAATAAAGCAGAAATAGATGTTTTTCTGGAACTCTCTTGCTTTTTCCATGATCCAGCAGATGTTGGCAATTTGATCTCTGGTTCCTCTGCCTTTTCTAAAACCAGCTTGAACATCTGAAAGTTCACAGTTCATGTATTGCTGAAGCCTGGCTTGGAGAATTTTGAGCATTACTTTGCTAGCGTATGAGATGAGTGCAATTGTGCCTTAGTTTGAGCACTCTTTGACATTGTCCTTCTTTGGGATCAGAATGAAAACTGACCTTTTCTGGTCCTGTGGCCACTGCTGAGTGTTCCAAATTTGCTGGCATATTGAGTGCAGCACTTTCACATCATCATCTTTCAGGATTGAAATAGCTCCACTGGAATTCCATCACCTCCACTAGCTTTGTTCATAGTGATGCTTTCTAAGGCCCACTTGACTTCACATTACAGGATGTCTGGCTCTAGATGAGTGATCACACCATTGTGATTATCTTGGTCGTGATGGGGAAACAGTGTCAGACTATTTTTTTTTGCACTCCAAAATCACTGAAGATGGTGATTGCAGCCATGTAATTAAAAGACGCTTACTCCTTGGAAGGAAAGTTATGACCATCCTAGATAGCATATTGAAAAGCAGAGACATTACTTTGCCAACAAAGGTCCGTCTAGTCAAGGCTATGGTTTTTCCAGTGGTCATGTATGGATGTGAGAGTTGAACTGTGAAGAAAGCTGAGGGCTGAAGAATTGATACTTTTGAACTGTGGTGTTGGAGAAGACTCTTGAGAGTCCCTTGGACTGCAAGGAGATCCAACCAGTCCATTCTAAAGGAGATCAGTCCTGGGTGTTCATTGGAAGGACTGATGCTAAAGCTGAAACTCCAATACTTTGGCCACCTCATGAGAAGAGTTGACTCATTGGAAAAGACCCTGATGCTGGGAGGGATTGGGGGCAGGAGGAGAAGGGGACGACAAAGGATGAGATGACTGGATGCCATCAGCGACTTGATGGACATGAGTTTGAGTGAACTCCGGGAGTTGGTGATGGACAGGGAGGCCTGGTGTGCTGTGATTCATGGGGTCGCAAAGAGTTGGACATGACTGAGCAACTGAACTGAACTCATAGGCTGTTGATTAGATGAAAACATTTCCTAGATCTGAAAGCTGTTGGAGATTTTGTTGCAATTATAAAGAATTTTTTAGACTCTCTGATTTCTCAAATAGGGTAGTTATTTAGCTATGATGCTATCTCATGCTTTGGGTTGGGTAGACAATCTCAGGAGGACATTTTAGCTCTGAAATTCTTAAGCATTTATAAATGTTTCCAGTCCTCTTAAGTGTCATTGTAATAATCAGAATTTCATCTCTTTCCCTAGATACAGTTCAGCAGATTATTTTTATACTTTGACGTTATCAGTGTAAAGATCTATTGTCAGAGTGTCACTTAAGATTAAAAGCACATTATAAAGGCCAATGGTGTAATATTCTAAGAACTGAACTATCTCTTAACATTACTTCTAGTTATGCTTGTAATATACATCTCCCCCAAGTCCAAATCAGAAATTGAATTGTGAGTAAATATTTGAAGTAGATATCAAAATGTGGTACATAGATCACAATTTTACTCTCTAAATGTGCTACTAGTAAAAGTTACCCTCTCTATTTGCTACTAGTAAGTTTAAAACCATGTGGGCTGTCCCTGGAAGTACTGTTTGTTATGCTTTTCAATTTTTGATCTTACATAGAACTAGATCTCACTAATGGTAATAACACTGCATTAAATAATACTAAAATTTAACTTTCCATCAAATTGCCATTAAAAGTGACACTCCTAGTTAATTCTTTGTTCTTATGAAACATGCAGTTTTTATAAGGATGAGCTTAACTTGAACCATTATAACACTGCTAACATTATAATGCTGCTAATAATTGTAATGAAAGCTGCTATAACCTCTTATAATTGTACTTAACATGCTGAACCACAGATCATAAGTAATAAAAATTAGATGGTAGGTAGAGTAATTATTTTTATTATTATTTTGCTTCAGGGAGAATCTATTTTGCAATATACAAAGTTTATCTGAAAGTGAACGTGCAGAGGCAGTCCACTATGCTGAGTTTAAAATGCTGTCATCTCAAGGACCTTCAGAAATATTGTAAATTCTAGTGCACTTGAAAATATTTTATTTTTTAATACATGAAAGTAAACTTCTTATGATAGAGCATTGTTTACTAGAAGGATACAAAGTAGAGCAGGAGATTTCAGGTTAAGATTTTAGTCTGACCCACAGCCTCAAACTTGGCTTCAGAAAGTGCTGGAAGCTATAAGAGGAAGACATGAAAACCAGGTTCCACTCAGTCCTAAAATTGCCATTCCTTTCATCTGCCAGAAGCTTTACTTTCTCCCTCTGCTGACTTTGGTTTTCAGCATGAATAAGGCAGAATTTTTCTTGTTGGTAATAGAAGAACATTTTTTAACAGGATTTGTTTCACTTCTTATTTATTTTGTTTTGGGTGCCAGAAAATGAGTTAACTAGTATATTCTAGGTTTCAGGTATGAAGGTAGGTGCTGGAGGAAATTACCACCATGAGTCTTCTTTCCTATGCAACAAATCCATATTCCTATCAATATGTATTTAAACTAAAGATATAATAGACAACTAAGGTGATGGTACCCCACTCCAGTGCTCTTGCCTAGACAATCCCATGGATGGAGGAGCCTGGTGGGCTGCAGTCCATGGGGTCAGGAAGAGTCGGACACGACTGAGCGACTTCCCTTTCACTTTTCACTTTCCTGCATTGGAGAAGGAAATGGCAACCCACTCCAGTGTTCTTGCCTGGAGAATCTCATGGACAGGGGAGCCTGGTGGGCTGCCGTCTATGGGGTCACACACAGTCGGACACGACTGAAGTGACTTAGCATAGCATAGCATGGTGATTCTTTAAATGACTGCAAGCAGCTGAAATTTTTTTCAAGTTTCTAATGTGCTTAAATACATAGTAACTATGGCAGTGATACAAGCTAAATATGGTATAAATAAAATAATATTAAGAAACTATAGGGAATCAACCCTGAATATTCATTAGAAGGACTAACACTGAAGCGAAGTTCCAATACTTTGGACACCTGATGTGAAGAGCCAATTCATTGGAAAAGACCCTGGTTTGGGGAAAAGAGAGGGCAGGATGAGAAGGGGGCAACAAAGGATGAGATGGATAGATGGCATTGCTGGCTCAATGGATATGAGTTTGAGCAAAGTCCAGGAGATAGTGAAGGACAGGGAAACCTGGCGTGCTGCAGTCCATGGGGTCACAGAGAGTCAGACATGACTTAGCAACTAAACAACAAACAAAAACATGAAAAAACTTTATTTACAATTACTTCAAAACACTGAGTAGAATTCTAATGATGAGATATAACACTTAAATTTACTCTTGTAGCATTACCTAACTTTGTAGAACAGAACTCTGAACTTTCACCTAAAGGGTAAGCCTGCCTGATATGAAATACTTTTAATTAGATTGAGCCAGATCCACAGGGTGTCTGAAAAAAAAAAGAGGAAGAATCTTCCTCAGAGCTTTTCTTCCACCACTGTCCTCCTGAATAGGCCTAGAAAATAGCCCAAATTTTCTCCTCGGGACAAAAACATAAAGACGTACCTTGGTTTCACGGTCTTAACATGATTTTCAACTCTATTTTCCATTTGGTAATGAACTGACTTATTAGAAGTCATTCTAAATGAAGTATAACAATGGGATTCTACATAAAAGACATTCTGGATTTCTCAATGGGCACCAAAAAGAATTCACTTGAAATGATTAAAAGTAGAATTTCTATAATAAATCTACCTTGTAGATCAAGTATGAAGATGTTTTGTTGGTTTCTGTTTCAACCATGACTTGCTGAAGACATTTATTCCCTCTGAGGACTCAGGGTTATTGCTTAAGTTAGGACTTATAATACATAAACCTTCTGACAAAAGATACAAGTCATTCTCCATATTACACAGATGACTAACTCCAACCTTATTTGGGAATAGGGATTTTTGCAGAAGTAATTAGACAAAATGAAGTGATTCTGATTAGGGTGGGCCCTAAATCCAATGATTCATGTCCTTGTAACAAGAACAGTCTGGGTCACAGAGATTTACATGAAAGGAGGATGCCATGTGAAGACTGAGGCAAAGGTTGGAGAGTTTCCTCCACAAATCACAGAACGTCAACAACTGCTTACAGAGAAAGCCCAAGAGAAAGGCTTGGAACAGATTCTGTGTCTGAGTCTCAGAAGAAACTAGTCCTACTGACGCCTTCATTTTTAGATTTTAATCCTCCAGCCCTGTGAGAGAATAAATATCTGTTGTTTTGAGCCACCCAATTTGTAGTAATTTGTTATGGGACCCCTATAAAATTAATGTGATTCCCAATTATTTTTATAACCAAAATCCCCCAAGCCTCATTAACATTTGGGCAAGTAAAGAGTCACACAGGTAGTCATAACTCATTTAATTGAGAATTACTCACACTTTCTGATGCAAGGTACTCAGGCCCTTTGGAAAGATTTCCCCTTCCTCACAATCCAAACCTCGTATTCTGGGCACCTCCAGGGAGAGGTTCCTGCGTATGCACAGATGTCTGCCCTCAAAAGACCTTTCCATGGCTGCTGTGGATATCTCTCTTTGCCTGTGTGTGCATGTGTACTCAGCTGCTTCAGTTATATTTGACTCATTTGTGACCCTATGGACTGCAGCCAACCAGGCTCCTCTCTCCATGGGATTTTCCAGTCAAGAATACTGGAGTGGGTTGCCATTTCCTACTTCAGGGGATCTTCCTGACCCAGGGATTAAGGCCATGTCTCTGCTTCTCCTGCATTGCAGGTAGATTCTTTACCATCTGAGCCACTGGGGAAACCCCTCTGCCTGTACTGTCATTGAAAAACTGAAGATGCCAAATTTTCCAGGAGTCTGTGACACTGGAGGTGGGTAATCCTCTCAAACTCTTATGTGTTTCATTGAGATAAAGGAGTTCTAAAACATTACTGATTCAGTAGAATAGCTTTTTAAATTTCTACGTATGCCTTTCTCTCTCTCTAGAAACTAGACAAGGGGTTATGAAGGAAATAGGAAAAGTTCAAATAATATACATCAGACTGAACTGATGATTGACTTCTTCATCAGTTAAGGAATTGAATCTGGTCAGCCCATCATTCTCTCTTGGGATCAGTTTTCTCTAGGTTTTTCATCTCCTATCAAATGGATCTTGGTCAGTCCACCTGCCAGTTCGAGTATATCCAAATTTTAAATGTGAATGAATGAGATGAAATCTTCCCTGAATGTTTGGGTGATTCTAGAGTAAATTCAATGTTTCCTTTCCTTAGCATAAAATGTTTAGGATTCTCTTCTATTTTCCATGTTTTCTCCCTCTATGAGATTTTATAGAGTTCCTGTTTTAATATTGTGGCAGGTTTCTTTTTTTGACCTGTCCTGTTTCTTGGGGCTGGTGGTGGGTGGGAAGTTGAGTGAAGAGAGAAAAAAAAATAGGTCAACTCTTTTTAAAAAGGTCACAGTCATTATTATAAAAGTAAATATTACCTCAGGTACAAGCTCTGTTGCTGCCACTCACTCACATCAGCTGCCCCTCTGCTCCTCCACAGCAAACATGAGAGCTACTGTTACTGCCCAGGGAATATTCTGTAATAGTTGGTCTTGCTGATTTGTTCTCTTACTGGTGGCTCAGATGGTAAGAGTCTGCCTGCAATGCAGAAGACCTGAGTTCAATCCCTGGGTCAGGAAGATCCCCTGAAGAAGGAAATGGCAACACACTCCATATTCTTGCCTGGAAAATCCCATGGATGGATGAACCTGGTGGGCTACAGTCCATAGGGTCAAAAAGAGTCGGGCAAGACTGAATGACTTCACTTCAACCTTCAACAGATAGTACTAGACATGATCGAAAAGATGCTGAAGAGATCACAGTTCTATACTAATCATTACTTATAATTTTAACAACTCCTTTTCAGCATGTTAGCAGCTGAGGAAAATGGCCTATATGTGGTTGTGGTAGGTAACTCAGATAGGTCTGAAAATGGAAATGTGCACAAGAGAGAGTGCTAAGGCTTTGATCCTTCTTTCAGTTTCTACTGTATTTGATTCTGACTCTTTCTCTTCTTAACTCCAACCTCTAGACTCTGTGTAATAATGACCCCATCTGTACTATGCAGTCCCCTCTAGGATACAAGTTTCTATACACCCACAGCATTGAGACTGAATATGGTAAGAGGCAGACATGAGTTTCAGTTCATTTTCATAAGTGCCAGTTGCCATTCTGTGTCTTCTATTTTTGCAAGTTCCAGTTTGTCCTTGCTCTCATTCAACATCCATTTTTCCCACTGCCCCGCTGGCTAACTATTGTGACTTGAAGCTCACCATTAAACACAGAAACAATAGGCTGCTTCAACCACTCACACAATTTTATGATGTCCAATCCCTAAAATAAATTAATCATTCTAGATACTTGTAGCAGTTCTGTTTTTATGATGTAACCCTGACTGATATATTCTCTAATTAGGTAAATTTAAATATGCTTTAATTTCTAAACTAAGGGTATGTCCTTGATTTATATTTATTCTAATTGTTTTCATGAGAATCAGCAAATAATTCTCATATAAAAAATTTGAATAGTTATATAACATACAGATGAAAGCTATATGTGGGAGGGACAGAAACATGTATATATTTTTACATACTAATTAGTATATTGTCAGTGAGTTTTACTTTACTTAGGAATAAAATATTTTTAATTTAATGAAAGTTTTAAAGGCTCAAGTTAATTTTAAGACTTCGAAACAAGTGCCCTAAGCAATGTACTTGACACATGCAAATAATATTGAAAATAATTATGGAAGATAATGAAATGCTATAGAGGTGTCTGGAAATGTAAAATATTATTCAATTAAAATATTTTTTTCTTTTTATATAAATTTGAATTTGCAAACTAATTGCACTCAAGTTTTGATTTCTGACAATAAGAGACAGCCAGTCTTCCTGAATTTTCCTTCCAAGACTTTCTGGAAAATAATCAAAATCCAATTTGTCTGATCTCTTGTCTGTCCTGAATGGAAGAAATGAGAAATCTTTGTAATTGCTTAAAGTCAGAATGAGCACATATTGAAGGTCCTCTTTGCATGGCATATGATTTATAATACATAATGTTTGTTGAATAAATAAATGGATGGATGAACCAATCAATAAGTGAGAACATGGTCTGCACATATTGATCCCTTCTTACATTGCAGAAGAAGGGAAAGCACCAAACTTCTGATGAATTCCTGCCTCATTTTCTAGGTGGAAACTTTTCATAGACTCACTGTAGTTAACCTGGTCATAGGGTAAGACTAGAGACAACTGTGCCAAGTAGTACTCCAGTTAACAAAATAGGCCATAAGACTAAGAGAAGTTGATAATAGCAATATTTTATTTTCTTTGGTTTCTCCTTTATGTAATGAATTACACCTACTAAGATTCATCAGTGGCTTTTGTCTAATAATATAAAATATTGAGATGAGAGGCCAGACTATGTACATTTGATGATCTGGAGAATTTCATGAGTGTGAGCTAAAGGTAGTTTAGAGTCAGATGACTTTTGAATGAAAAGATAAAGGTCCTCCAAAATGCCAGTTCCTCTAATTCTAACTACCTGGATTTTTCTTAGTGTGAGGGAGTCAGAACCATAGAAGAATTTAGTTACTCCTTAAACATATAGGTAGATCTGATTCTGGCCAATTGTGTTAGAAGTTAAAAAGTGGAAATGAAACTGTGCTCTCATTAAAGGAGTAAAATTCAAGACAAGATAAAGATAGATAAAGGAGATCTAACCAGTCAATCCTAAAGGAAATCAAACCTGAATATTCATTGGAAAGTCTGATGCTGAAGTTTCAATACTCTGACTACCAGGTGTGAAGAACCAACTCACTGGAAAAACCCAGAGCAAAAAGAGAAGGGGGATGAAGATGGTTAGATAGCATCACTGACTTAATAGACATGAATTTGAGGAAACTCTGGGAACACACTGAAACCATACTCACAGAAAAGTAGTCAATCTAATCACACTAGGACCACAGCCTTGTCTAACTCAATGAAACTAAGCCATGCCCGTGGGGCAACCCAAGATGGGCGGGTCATGGTGGAGAGGTCTGACAGAATGTGGTCCACTGGAGAAGGGAATGGCAAACCACTTCAGTATGCTTGCCTTGAGAACCCCGTGAACAGTATGAAAAGGCAAAATGATAGGATACTGAAAGAGAAACTCCCCAGGTCAGTAGGTGCCCAATATGCTACTGGAGATCAGTGGAGAAATAACTCCAGAAAGAATGAAGGGATGGAGCCAAAGCAAAAAGAATACCCAGCTGTGGATGTGACTGGTGATAGACGCAAGGTCCGATGCTGTAAAGAGCAATACTGCATAGGAACCTGGAATGCCAGGTCCATGAATCAAGGCAAATTGGAAGTGGTCAAACAAGAGATGGCAAGAGTGAATGTCAACATTCTAGGAATCAGCAAACTGAAATGGACTGGAATGGGTGAATTTAACTCAGATGACCATTATATCTACTATTGCGGGCAGGAATCCTTCAGAAGAAATGGAGTGGCCATCATGGTCAACAAAAGAGTCCGAAATGCAGTACTTGGATGCAATCTCAAAAACGACAGAATGATCTCTATTTGTTTCCAAGGCAAAGCATTCAATATCACAGTACTCCAAGTCTATGCCCCAACCAGTAACGCTAAAGAAGCTGAAGTTGAACGATTCTATGAAGACCTACAAAACCTTGTTAAATTAACACCCAAAAAAGATGTCCTTTTCATTATAGGGGACTGGAATGCAAAAGTAGGAAGTCAAGAAACACCTGGAATAACAGGCAAATTTGGCCTTGGAATACGAAATTAAGCAGGGCAAAGACTAATAGAGTTTTGCCAAGAAAATGAACTGGTCATAACAAACACCCTCTTCCAACAATATAAGAGAAGACTCTATACATGGACATCACCAGATGGTCACACCAAAATCAGATTGATTATATTCTTTGCAGCCAAAGATGGAGAAGCTCTATACAGTCAGCAAAAACAAGACGAGGAGCTGACTGTGGATCAGACCATGAACTCCTTATTGCCAAATTCAGACTTAAATTGAAGAAAGTGGGGAAAACCACTAGACCATTCAGGTATGACCTAAATCAAATCCCTTAGGATTATACAGTGGAAGTGAGAAATAGATTTAAGGGCCTAGATCTGATAGATAGAGTGCCTGATGAGCTATGGAATGAGGTTTGTGACACTGTACAGGAGACAGGGATCAAGACCATCCCCATGGAAAAGAAATGCAAAAAAGCAAAATGGCTGTCTGGGGAGGCCTTACAAATAGCTGTGAAAAGAAGAGAAGCAAAAAGCAAAGGAGAAAAGGAAAGATATAAACATCTGAATGCAGAGTTCCAAAGAATAGCGAGAAGAGATAAGAAAGCCTTCTTCAGCAATCAATGCAAAGAAATAGAGGAAAACAATGGAATGGGAAAGACTAGGGATCACTTCAAGAAAATCAGAGATACCAAAGGAACATTTCATGCAAAGATGGGCTCGAAAAAGGACAGAAATGGTATGGACCTAACAGAAGCAGAAGATATTAAGAAGAGATGGCAAGAATACACAGAAGAACTGTGCAAAAAAGATCTTCATGACCCAGATAATCATGATGATGTAACCACTGACCTAGACCCAGACATCCTGGAATGTGAAGTCAAGTGGGCCTTAGAAAGCATAACTATGAACAAGGCTAGAGGAGGTGATAGAATTCCAGTTGAGCTATTCCAAATCCTGAAAGATGAAGCTGTGAAAGTGCTGCACTCAATATGCCAGCAAATTTGGAAAACTCAGCAGTGGCCACAGGACTGGAAAAGGTCAGCTTTCATTCCAATACCAAAGAAAGGCAATGCCAAAGAATGCTCAAACTACAGTACAATTGCACTCATCTCACATGCTAGTAAAGTAATGCTCAAAATTCTCCAAGCCAGGCTTCAGCAATATGTGAACCGTGAACTTCCTGATGTTCAAGCTGGTTTTAGAAAAGGCAGAGGAACCAGAGATCAAATGGCCAACATCTGCTGGATCATGGAAAAAGTGAGAGAGTTCCAGAAAAACATCTATTTCTGCTTTATTGACTATGCCAAAGCCTTTGACTGTGGATCACAATCAACTGTGGAAAATTCTGAAAGAGATGGGAATACCAGACCACCTGACCTGCCTCTTGAGAAACCTATATGAAGGTCAGGAAGCAACAGTTAGAACTGGACATGGAACAACAGACTGGTTCCAAATAGGAAAAGGAGTACGTCAAGGCTGTATATTGTCACCCTGTTTATTTAACTTCTATGCAGAGTACATCTTGAGAAACGCTGGACTGGAAGAAACACAAGCTGGAATCAAGATTGCCGGGAGAAATATCAATAACCTCAGACATGCAAATGACACCAGCCTTATGGCAGAAAGTGAAGAGGAACTAAAAAGCCTCTTGATGAAGGTGAAAGTGGACAGTGAAAAAGTTGGCTTAAAGCTCAACATTCAGAAAACGAAGATCATGGCATCCAGTCCCATCACTTCATGGGAAATAGATGGGGAAACAGTGGAAACAGTGTCAGACTTTATTTTTCTGGGCTCCAAAATCACTGCAGATGGTGACTGCAGCCATGAAATTGAAAGATGTTTACTCCTTGGAAGGAAAGTTATGACCAACCTAGATAGCATATTCAAAAGCAGAGACATTATTTTGCCAACAAAGGTTCATCTAGTCAAGGCTATGGTTTTTCCTGTGGTCATGTATGGATGTGAGAGTTGGACTGTAAAGAAGGCTGAGCACCAAAGAATTGATGCTTTTGAACTGTGGTGTTGGAGAAGACTCTTGAGAGTGTTTGGACTGAAGGAGATCCGACCAGTCCATTCTGAAGGAGATCAGCCCTGGGATTTCTTTGGAAGGAATGATGCTAAAGCTGAAACTCCAGTACTTTGGCCACCTCATGTGAAGGGTTGACTCATTGGAAAAGACTCTGATGCTGGGAGGGATTGGGGGCAAGAGGAGAAGGGGATGACAGAGGATGAGATGGCTGGATGGCATCACTGACTCGATGGACGTGAGTCTGAGTGAACTCCGGGAGTTGGTGGTGGACAGGGAGGCCTGGTGTGCTGCAATTCATGGGGTCGCAAATATTTGGGCACCACTAAGCTACTGATCTGATCTGATCTGGGAGTTATTGAAAGACAAGGAAGCCTGGCATGATGCAGTTCATGGAGTCACAAAGAATTGGACACAACAATGGAGGTGAAAGAGGAGAGTGAAAATACTGGCTTTAAACTCAACATTCAAAAAATGAAGACCATGGCATCTGGTCCCATTACTTCATGCAAATAGATGGGGAAACAATGGAAACAGTGACAGATTTTATTTTCTTGGGCTCCAAAATAACTGCAGATGGTGAAATCAGCCATGAAATTAAGACTCTTGCTCCTTGGAAGAAAAGTTATGACAAACTTAGACAGCATGTTAAAAGGCAGAGACATCACTTTGCTGCAAAGGTCCATCTAATCAAAGCTATGTTTTTTCTAGTAGTCATATATGGATGTGAGATTTGGACCCTAAAGAAGGCTGAGCACCGAAGAATTGATAATTTTGAATTGTGGTGTTGGAGAAGACTCTTGAGGCTCCCTGGGACTGCAAGGAGATCAAACCAGTCCGTCCTAAAGGAATCATTCTTGAATATTCATTGGAAAGACTGATATTGAAGCTTCCACCTGACACAAAGAACTGACTCGTTAGAAAAGACCCTGATGCTGGGAAAGATTGAAGGCAGGAGGAGAATGGAAAGACAGAGGACGGGATGGTTGGATGGCATCACTGACTCAATGGACATGAGTTTGAGCAAGCTCTAGGAGATGGTGAAGGACAGGGAAACCTGACGTGCCGCAGTCCATGGGGTTGCAAAGTCAGACATGACAGGGCAACAAGCAACAATAATAGCGACTAAACAGCAACAACAAAGAATCTTTACTTTAAATTAATGCTCTTGTTGTGATACCATGATGATTGTGATGGATGATGAGTAGTGAAATTAATTTGCAATGTACACATAATTCAAGAATTTTACATAATGATATAACATTTAAAGACTGTTCTTAAGGACTGAATGGTACTTCAATTACTTTATTGTCACTGAAGACTGAAACTCCAATCAGGTTTTCAAATAAAAATGACTAGATGAAAAAACCCAAAAGTTTATCTTAATGACTTAGTGTTGTTAAAAACATTTTTATTCGTATCTTGATGTTTTGTATTCCCTTAGGAAGAGATAAAATCAAAATTATTGAAACTGAATAGTCATCAGGATCACATTTATAGCCCATTAATATTAAGCAGCCAAAATGCCCTCTTTCACCTGTTATACTGAATGCATTTTGTGCTGAGTGATAGATATAATGAATTATCCTTTATTTCAGCCCTTTATAGGGGCAAAGAAGTTAACTGTATAATGGAAAAACTCTTCATAGCAAAAGGTCATGTTTTTCACTTAAAGATCATACCACTTAGTGTAATTGATTTAAAATATCAGGCAATGGGCAGAGAAGGGGAATAACTGAGAAAAGCAGAGAGAAGTCTTCACGTATAGGGAAGCTAGATCATTAGCATTTGAGTCCTTGTTTTAGGACGGCAGAAAGGACAAAGACAAGATGGTTAAGATACCCTGCTAAGTTGCTTCAGTCATGTCGGACTCTGTGAGACCCCATAGATGGCAGCCCACCAGGCTCCCCCGTCCCTGGGATTCTCCAGGCAAGAACTCTGGAGTGGGTTGCTATTTCCTTCTCCAATGCATGAAAGTGAAAAGTGAAAGTGAAGTCGCTCAGTCATGTCCGACTCTTAGCGACCCCATGGACTGCAGTCTTCCAGGCTCCTCCGTCCATGGGATTTTCCAGGCAAGAGTACTGGAGTGGGGTGACATTGCCTTCTCCATAAGATATCCTGCTGCCAAGTCGCTTCAGTCGTGTCCGACTCTGTGCGACCCCATGGACTGCAGCCTACCAGGCTTCTCCGTCCATGGGATTCTCCAGGCAAGAACACTGGAGTGGGTTGCCATTTCCTTCTCCAATACATGAAAGTGGAAAGTGAAAGTGAAGTCACTCAGTCGTGTCTGACTCTTAGCGACCCCATTGACTGCAGCCTACCGGGCTCCTCCATCCATGGGATTTTCCGGGCAAAGTACTGGAGTGGGGTGCCATTGCCTTCTCTTAAGATACCCTACGTCATGTTATTTGGTGTTTAAAATTCCATGATATAGCTATTCAAATTAATTCTGTGGCCCTTTCATCCCAAGGTGAGAACTGGATTCCTGAAAAAATTTGTGGGAGACTTAGACTTTGTGGTTAAGAAACTTAAGACCTTATTTAACAAGCATGGTTAAAATAAGCCAAATTAACTGTAGCAGTTTTAAAATACAGCACTCAATTCGTTGAGAGGTGGGGGTGTATATTTCCCCTCTCTCCTTGAATTTGGGAGAACTTGTGACTAGTACTAGAGAAATGATGGTAAGTGACTTTTTAATCTAGATCACAAAAAGAACTGAGACTATTGTTTTGCTCACTGTAGCACTTGTACAAGAGCCCTGAGGTTGTCATGCTGTGAGAAGTCCATAGAGCATGTGCAAAATCACAGGGACAAGCTCCGAGACCGACTGAGAGTGGCCCTGCAGGCACTAGGTACTCCAGCCTCCTTCTCTTCCAGCTCCAGCCACTATTCAAGTGCAGCCTCATGAAAGACACCAAGATAGAACTTGCTGTCATGCTCTCTGGGAATTTCTGACCAGCAGAAATTGTGAGACATAACATAATGATCACTGTATTAAGCCATTAAGCTTTGAAGTCATTTTCTGTGGGACAACAGATAATCAGAATATAATTTGGTATCTGGAATTGGGCTGCATTTTTAATATGAACCTAAAACAGCTGGCACTTGCTTTGGAGTCCAGTGGTGAGCATGAGTTGAGTGGACTTGAGGAGACTAAAAAGAAGCTAGGTGCACCTCAAGGAGACTGTTAGTGAAGGCCTAAAGGAAATTGAGAAAAACGTTATTCAAAGCTGGAGGAAAGGAAATTCATTCCATGCAGTGGCATAATGTTTAACAAAGCTCTTAATCATGGAATTATTAAAAAGAGAAAATGTACCTCATGAATTGATAGATCTGGCTAAGATTTGGGGGCAGGATATTGGAAGTGCGAGCTCTTTCAGCCATGCATGGTAAGTTACATTTAAAAACAGATGAAGCACGAAAAGGAATTACTCATTTTCAAGCATAACTTGGAAGAAATATAAAGGATTCAGGGCTTTCTGAGTATTAAGGTAAAATCGTTTTTCAGTCCCAGTTTCTGCAGATAGCAAAAATAAAATACTACGATGTTTAAATTAAGAAATAACTTCAGGGCAAAGACTAAATCCAAAGTGAGCCTATAAGATTCCTTGTTAAAGAAAAGAAAGTGTTAGTTGCTCAGTGGTGTCCAACTCTTTGCAACCACATGGACTGTAGCCCACCAGGCTACTCTGTCCATGGAATTCTCCACGCAAGAATACTGGAGTAGATTGCCATTTCCTTCTCCAGGGGATCTTCCCAACCAAGGGACTGAACTTGGGTCTCCTGCATTGCAGGCAGATTGTTTACCATCTGAACCTCCAGGGAAGTCCTAAGACCTCAGAAAAATTTAACTGTGTCACATAAATCCTTTCCTTCCTTGTGCATGCTCAGTCCTGTTTGACTCTGCAACTTTTTGGACTGTAGCCCACCGGTCTCCTCTGTCCATAGGATTTCCCAGGCAAGAATATTGGAGTGGGTTGCCATTTCCTATTCCAGGGGATCTTCCTGACCCAGGGATGGAACCCTGGTCTTATGCATTGGCAGGCGGATTCTTTACCACTGAACCATCAGGTAAATACTTTCAAACAGAGAAACAAGACTTCTAAAGATTTTAAGGGCATCCCTGAAAGACCACCCCACCCCCTGCCTCACTGGT
Organism: Bos taurus; assembly: GCF_002263795.3. Classification (NCBI taxonomy): domain Eukaryota; kingdom Metazoa; phylum Chordata; class Mammalia; order Artiodactyla; family Bovidae; genus Bos; species Bos taurus. Next base: position 74,739,166 of record NC_037337.1, on the reverse strand, counting down.
GGACAATAGGTCCCCAAGAATCTTAGGAGTATTTTCTCATAGATTCTTCATAGGGAAATCAAGGTAGAAAAGGGCTTATTGTGAAAAGATTGGTGAGTTTGATCTCTATCTGAAATAATCAGTTATAAATTGCTACACAGAAATCCCATAACATTTTCAAAGTAAGTGTGTCAGTGTGGATAGAATAGGACAAAGGAAACCAAAAATACAAAACGTGTTTGGATCTTTGAATCTCTGCAGGCAAGAGACAGTCTGAGAAAATGACTCAGTTCCATACACAGCCTCCTTTTTACGGGAAAGGATAACTCACATGGCAGAACAATGATCCAACAAGATGGAACCAAGAACTCTGGAAGATCAGCACCAGGTTGCAGCACTGGCTTCTAATCAAGGAACTGGAAATGTGTGACTGACTACCTTTAAATTGCTGTATGTCACTAACCCATGTGCTTCCCATTTCCACCTTCCCTCTCCTTCAGAATAGCAGTGTCTGTGGCATTTATCCTATGCCTAAACTACCATTACATATTTCATGTGTATAGGAGGAAAATAACTTTTCATTTTAATTCACACATCTTAAAATTAAGAGGAGCCACACCTGAAGAAATACATGTAAGGAAACTAACCCAGGGATATTCATGACATCTGTAATGAAGTGCTGGGCCTGAGACTGATGCTGTAATGAGGTCAAACTTGCAGAGACTATCAGGAGAGAGTGATTGTATTTTGAGTGTGGGAATAATGCAAATAATTTGAGGCCAAAGTGAAGAATCTGGAGATTTAAAAACATAACACCATTTTGTTTGGCATTCCTCCTACTGAGAAGTGGAGTCTATACCCTTTGCTTTAAATATTTAAAGTTTTAAACATTGGAAGCAGTATGATTAGGGCAGAAGTAATATTATGTGATTAACAAGGCTGGGTAATAAAAAGCTTCTGATTGTTCATCAGTTCTTTCATACTGGAGCCCTGAGCTGCCATGTAAGCAGTTCAACTGTCCTGAGCTCACCAGAGCTGGAAGAAAGCCAAATTAATTTTAAAAAGCAGACAAAATGGAGAAGATCTGGAACTGTATGATGAGAGAAAAAGAGAGAGAGATCCCAAGCTTGCCAGCCCTTAGATGTTCCTACTCTCCACTGTTATACCAATTATAGTTTGATGGCTATGTCATGAGAGACCCCTGAATCAAGTCTATTCAGTCTAAACTCTTACAAAGTTCTAACCACAGAGATGATGATAGATGATAATAACATGATTGGTGATGTTTTAAAACACTAAGTCTTGGGATGATTTGTTACATGGCAGTATGGCAGAAAGCAAAGAAGAACTAAAGAGCCTCTTGATGAAAGTGAAAGGAGAGTAAAAAAATTGGCTTAAAACTCAACATTCAAAAAACTAAAATCATTGCATCCAGTCCCATCACTTCATGGCAAATAGATGGGGAAACAGTGGAAACAGGGACAGACTTCATTTTGGGGGCTCCAAAATCATTGCAGATGGTGACTGCAGCCATGAAATTTAAAGACGATTGCTCCTTGGAAGAAAAACTATGAGAAACTTAGACAGCATATTAAAAAACATTTACAAAGAATCATTACTTTGTCAACAAAGGTCTATCTAGTCAAAGTTTTGGTTTTTCCAGTAGTCATGTATGGATGTGAGAGTTGGACTATAAAGAAAGCTGAGCGCTGAAGAATTGATGCTTTTGAACTGTGGTGTTGAAGAAGACTCTTGAGAGTCCCTTGGACTGCAAGGAGATCAAAGCTGTCAATCCTAAAAGAAATCAGTCCTGAATATTCATTGGAAGGATTGATGCTGAAGCTGAAACTTCAATACTTTTGCCATCTGATGTGAAGAACTGATTCATTAGAAAAGACCCTGATGCTAGGAAAGATTGAAGGTGGGAGGAGAAGGGGACAACATAGGATGAGATGGTTGGATGGCTGTAGAATCATCGATTCTACGGACATGGGTTTGAGCAAGCTCTGGGCGTTGATGATGGACAAGGAAGCTTGGTGTGCTGCAGTCCATGGCATCACAAACATTTGGACATGACTGAGTGATTCAACTGATTGAATAAACAACCAGAATGGTCATATAATCAAATCATGGTCAGATAAGTCAAATAATGTCCTTTCATTTGTTGTCCCCTTAAATGCAAAAGCAATAACAGCCTTTTTAAAAATGACATATAGTTAATGTACAATATCATATGTTTCAGGTGTACAACATAGTGATTCACAATTTTTAAAGACTGTATTCTACATATGTGCTGTGCTCAGTCACTCAGTTGTACCCAACTCTTTATGACCCCATGGACTGTGGCCCATCAGGCTCCTCTGTCTATGGAATTTTCCAGGCAAGAATACTGGGGTGGATTACTATTTTCTACTCCAATATTCCACTTATAGTTATTATAAAATGTTGACTGTATCCCTGTGTTGTACAGTATATCCTTGTAGCTTATTTATTTTATACACAAAAGTTTATAGCACTTAATGCTCTATTCCTAACTTAACCCTCCCCCTATTCCCTTTCTGCAGTGGTAACCACTCTTTTGTTCTTGTATCTGTATATTTCTGTTTTATATTCACTAGTTTGTTTTATTTTTTAGATTTCACATGCAAGTGATATACTTATGTGTCTTTCTTTTACTCACTTATTTTTCTTAGCATGTGTATGTGTTTGTGTGTGTATTAGTCTCTCAGTCATGTCCAACTTTGCAATGTTATGGACTGTAACACACTAGACTTCTCTATCCACGGAATTCTCCAGGAAAGAATACTGGAGTGGGTTGCCATTCCTTTCTCCAGGGGATCGTCCCAACCCTGGTATTGAACCTGGGTCTCCTGCATTGCAGGCAGATGCTTTACAGTCTGAGTCACCAGATAAGCCCTCTCTTAGCTTAATACCCTCCAAGTCCATCCATGTTGTTGCAAATGGCAAAATTTTGTTCTTTTTTATGGCTGAATAGTATTCTAGTGTGTGTGTGTGTGTATCATATCCTTTTTATTTAATCATCCATTGATAGACACTTAGGTTGCTTCTGTATCTTGGCAATTGTAATAATACTGCTATGAACATTGGGGGTGCATGTATCTTTTCAAATTAGTGATTTGGAGTTTTTTTCAGATATATACCCAGGAGTGGAATTTCTGGGTCATATCGTAGTTCTGGGGCTTCCTGGTGGCTCAGTGGTAAAGAATCTGCCTGTGATGCAAGAGCTGCCAGAGACACAGGTTCGATCCCTGAGTCAGAAGATCCCCTGGAGGAGGACAA